>NC_142937.1:67257511-67260011 GCF_046866305.1 Octopus bimaculoides | reverse complement strand
GAGTAACTAGATTTGAACCTTCAATTTATGATGTTTTTTACAACGAACAATGGACAATTACTATACGAGCCGCGTCAGAAAGACACAAATAGACTATTGTACTAGAGGAGAAGGGGGAGGGGAGGAGGAGGAGGAGGAGAAGAAGAAGAAGAAGGAGAAGAAGAAGAAGAAGAAGAAGAAGAAGAAGAAGAAGAAGAAGAAGAAGAAGAAGAAGAAGAAGAAGAAGAATGGGAAGAAGAAGAAGAAGAAGAAGAAGAAGAAGAAGAAGAAGAAGAAGAAGAAGAAGAAGAAGAAGAAGAAGAAGAAGAAGAAGAAGAATGGGAAGAAGAAGAAGGCTTCGGTACTGGCATGAATAGACTAAATAACTGAAGCATTGAAGAGATAAAGTTGAAAGTGGGTCAGACATAGGTTTAGTATGGAATCAAAGAGAATGGAAAAAAATTTAAATACGCCACATCTTGTTGACAAAGGTAATTCTTGCAGAAAGAGTTTACACTGAACTTAAAACAAATTCTGAAAATGAAGAGTTTGGTCCTCCATCAATATAGCAGGTTGAATTGGGAAAGAATGCATTAAAAATTTGTATGCAGCTGTAAAAAAAAAAAATGAAATAGCCATTCGTTTCGACGACCAGAATTCCCTGTGGTTCCATAGACAAGATGGTTTACTCCTTGGCTTGATTAGTAGAATTAGCAGAGCGTTGCAAAAAGTACGTTGTGGTGTTTGTACTAAATCCTTAGTTCTAAGTAACAATCTCACCACAGTCAACCCAACCTTCCATCGTTTGAGGGTCGATAAAATAAAGTACCATGTCAAATATTAGAAAGGATTTAATCGACTAAAACTTCTCCCCTCAAATTTGCTGCCCTTAAGCTTCGAGCAGAAATACTCGTAGGTGAAGTGGCTGAGTATTCCGTAAACATCTGTACACTTATATTACTTCCAAACAGTGGATTTTTGTATCACACGTACATCCGACAGAATTCAACACATTTTCTGTCAACTTCCCTGTGTTGATGGAATTGGTGAAGGTGGTAGTTGTGGTTATGGTGGTGGTGGTGGTGGTGGTGGTGGTGGTGGTGGTGGCGGCGGTGGTGGTGATGGTGGTGGTGGTGGTGATGGTGGTGGTTATTGTAGTGATGATTTTGATGGTGAATTTGAATAGAAATAGTTTTACCATATGATCAACAGTATCCGATATACTAATGAAATTACGAACGATATGGACACTGCAAATAATTGCTCGGTTCTACTACTAATACAACGACAGCAACAGCAACTACTATTACTAGTGTTACTAATACTACTACTACTAATAATAATAATAGTAATAATAATAATAATAATAATAATAATAATAATAATAATAATAATAATAATAATAATAATAATAATAATAATGAGAGCAACAACAACAACAATAATAATGCATGAAATTCTTGTTGCTTGACGTCTCTGGGACATGGGTGCAGCTTGTACAAACGCAAAATCTAATAATAATTATTATTAATATAACAAAAACAGCAACAACAACAATAATGATGATGATGATGAGGATGATGATGATGATGTTAATAATAATAACACGCCCTGAGCCACAGCATTAGTAATTAAAATCGTAACACTAATGACATTATCCAACAACACCAGCATAAGCAAGAATCAAAAAAAAAAAAAGAAAAGAAAAGAACGAACAGAAAATTATTACATTTTGAATGTGGTTACCAAATGTAAACGGCTTCTTGGTTTATGTGTTATGTAATAGTGACACGCCAGTTGTCTTAATTATTACGGTCTACGCTTTCTCTCTGTGGGGTCGTTGTTCTATGTAGGTGAACGCAGGTAGCTGATTTTTGGCTTAGATGTGAGTGGACATGTGTTGCTACATGTATACGCGTGTTTATATACATACATATATGCATACATATATACACATACACACACACATATAAATATATAAATGTATCCATAGTAGTAGTAGTAGTAGTAGTAGTAGTAGTAGTAGTAGTAGTAGTAGTAGTAATAGTAGTAGTAGTAGTAGCAGCAGCTCGGCTGAAATAGCGCAAGAATTAACCAATAGTTAGAACTGCATAGAAATCCTTGAACATTGGAATTTCAGTCGAGTACCATAGTATATTTGCCTTCCAATTTCGTTTGTCATTCTATTCATCAAGCGAAAGTTTTTCGAAGTGCATATATCTGAGTGTAGTAGAAAAAAGGATATTGGCATTTCAACAACAATTGTCGTATAATGTAGCAGTATTCCCTAACGAAACACATGATGAGTGACTGAAGATGTTTCAATAAAAATACTTAAGCCATCTCTAAGGAACATATACACATCCATACAAATATTATTTAATAAACACAGTATATGATTTTATGTGCTACTATTAATTTCATGCGCTGAGAACAGGCCAAACATTGCTTTATAACATGTTTGGTGTCCCAACACAATCGCCAGGTACTGCTCACATAGCATAACAAATTAAAAATGGAG
>NC_142937.1:67245011-67247511 GCF_046866305.1 Octopus bimaculoides | reverse complement strand
CACACACACACACACACACACACACACACACACACACACATATATATATATATATATATATATATATATATATATATATATATATATATATATATAGTCCGGGGGGGGGGGGTGAATTCATTAAAAAGAAAGAGGAAGACAGGTGGTGTAGACAACAAACAGATGTATTAGTTTAACGTTCGGGAAGTGAAAAAATCTTTAGCGTTTCGAGCCTACGCTCTTCCACAGAAAGGAACACAGAAAAAAACAAGGAGAGAAAATAAAGAATGTGTAGTGGCTAGCGATCTATCATGGTGAAGGCTCTGTACTTTTTACTACATATATACATACCTGGATGAAATATATGTCTGTGTCGACACTTATATGTTTTTGCTGAAATATATGATATATGAGATTAGCTACCCATGCGATATTGTCCGACTATAATTTTAAGGGACGTGTTCAGCGCTCCCCTATTCTGTTTCCAATTCTATTTGATGTTGTCTTCCCCTGTTATTTAATTTCTTACTTAAGTACTCGCACAAATATTAGATCTTTGTACAGAATAACGTACTAGCTTACTGGCTTTGGTGTTGACCTAACGATCATTACATCAGGGATTGATTCATGGATCTGTAGGCGTGATTTTTAGTCGAGCACAGCGCCTCATTTTATGTTGATACAATCTACTCAACTAAAAAAGATTTGCAGCTTAATGTCAGGACAGTTCTTTCTACATCCAGTGATCACATTCTGGTTGTTCTGCTGGGCCAAGAGACAGGAGTACCGAGAGTGTGTTTATTTCTCAAGACTACATAGACATCTAAGCAACATTAACAAAAGCATGAGACAAGTTACAAGCTCTTATTCGTTTGCGAATGACTGCTACAGTTTTCTTTTTAAATCAAATGTTGTATATTACTGATGTATTAACGTAATGAGATTGCAAAATCGTTAGTGTGTCAGATGAAATGCTCAGCGTTATATCTTCCAGCTCTCTACGTCCTTAATTCAAATACGGCCAAGGTCAACTTTGCCTTTAATCCATAGCGTCGATAAAATTCGCGCCAATCAAATTGCTGGTTTGTGTCACATTTCGAAAAATATTATTGATATATATTTTGTCGATATTAGTGTGGTTCGAAACAAGAATAAAAATAATCAAAACTCGATATATGTAATGCGTATAATTACGATAATCTATAGAAATATGTTACTGTCGCAAATTACGTTAACATTACTACTATTAAATAATAGAGTGGTTGTAACCTAATAAACGCCCGTTAAATGCTAATACTTAACGGAGTTCTTTTGCATTTTGATTCAAATCTTTTTAGAATTGATGGACTTAGAAATAATCAGGCAATGGGAAAAATACTTCTGGAATTTCTTCCAGCTCTTTATGTCCCGGATTCAATTCTCTCAGTGGTCAACTTTGCCGTTCATCCCTCCGGGGTAATCAAAATAAAGTATGAAACAAATATTTAGGGTGATATCAACAACCACGCTCTCCTGAAAATCTTTCGCTTTGTGTTTGAATTAATGACAGTTACGTATAGAAGTTGTTATAAAGATAAGGGCATTTAGTGAATGATCGTCGAGCAAGAAATAATATCCATGAAAATAGAATATTAGTTAAGGTTTGTCTCCCTTCAATTATAGCTTGCGAAACTTTTACATACATAAATATTTAAATGTATAGGTATATGTATGTATACATTCATATAATTATATATATATATATATATATATATATATATATATATATATATATATACATGTATATATATATATATATATATATATATATATATATATATATATATATATATATATATATATATATATATATATATATATATACATACATACATACATACAGTCATTATTTGATGCCCAGGTATAAGTTCTTTGGTGTATGCATCAGAATTCTAGTTCCCTAGTATCCGCTTGTTTCTTTTTCACCCATATACACGCATGGTGACATTGTAATACTTTATGTAAAGTAAATATAACAAATGAAAAATCCTTCAAGAATCCATACAAATTCCCGGATCATTACCAAAATTTCATCATCTGTTCCTCGTGTTATTACCAACTTTGTCTGCAAGTTTCATCAAATACCGTTCAGAACTGTTTGAGTTATTTTGCACACAGATGGACAGACGGACAAACAAACGCCGATGAAAACACAACCTCCTTCCTTGGCGGAAGTAATTACGAAACTATTGGAGCTAATTTTAAAAGTGCACGGTTTTAGCTATACTGGTTTATTAAATTTCTATTGTATCCCGTCTGGGAATCGGCACTATTTATAGCGATAATGTTCTTGCGAATATTATGAGTGCAACAAGGTGTAGTCGCGTCTGCAGTTCTATGAAATTATCCATTGAGATTGTTTATAATTTAGATGACAGACCAGTAGCTTTGAGGTGACTGAGCTGGTCAGTAGAAAAATATGACTCGTACTTTACTTTATCGACCTCGAAAGGATGAAAGAGGCAGTTGACCTCAACGGGAT
>NC_142937.1:67225011-67240011 GCF_046866305.1 Octopus bimaculoides | reverse complement strand
TGTTGTTATTATTACTATTACTGTAGTGCCGTCAGCCGAGCATATCCCTGAGGCACACAGGACGACGAAACGGTCCTGCATGCACTCGTCCAGTCTCCGAGCATCGCTGACCTGTGGCTTTGCGTAGAATACCTGCTGTCGCCTGTGGTTTGGATGCGGCTGTCAACTGAATCCATCGTGAAGATCGCCCCGCCGCCTCCCATTAACCAGGAAGGAAAGGCCACGTTTATATGCCTAGTGGCCATGGTGAAAGAGGTTATATGGTGAACGAGATTGAAAGGTATGAAGATAAACACATTTCTCTTTGGCCTTTCCCTGATGAACTTCAAGCTTCATTGAAAAGGAAAATAAGAGTTGAGGGAAAGTGTTGTCTTCTGACCAGTTTGCTGAAAGGTGGATGAAAGTGGCGAGAATGGTGTGAGTGAACGGGCCTGCCCTGAGCATACGCCTATAGTTGCCAATGAGGAAAGAAAAAAAGGCACGTGCCCCCAAAAGTCAGGGTAGCCATGGTTTTTTATGGGGTTTTTCCATAAGCAGCCGTCGAACGTCTCCTCGCTATTGAGGATTACACATTGTTGATCTCTCTCTCTCTCTCTCTCTCTCCCCCCCCCCTCTCTCTCTCTCTCTCTCTCTCTCTCTCTTCTTAAATTTTGGTAGTCTTGTTTATAGGCAAAACTCTTACAACAACACAAACTCACACACATACACACACATTATTTGTTTTGTCCTGTACTGTCCATAATGTTTTTCTTAATGTAAACCATTTTATTATCATTCACTGCGGGATAGTACACCTGTACTTTTGCGCACGCAACGTGATTCTCAGTTTTAATTGTTGTCTTTGCCAGTTTAGTGTTGTTTATTCTTTAAAACTTTTTCTTAAAACTTATTATTAAGAACACCAAGAACTTTGTGACTGGTGTTCTGTAGTTGTCTTGCCTCTTTGTGGGTAATATTTTGCTTTGCCTTCAGAAACGACGTTCGGTTAGCGTTTTAAAAAAATTCATACACAAGATAGCGGCGTCGTCAAGGGTCAGATTAAAAATATTCCAGAAGAAACTCTTATTTTCACCAGCCCTCTTACAGCTGACAACTTTCTTTCACTTCCTTTTCTCACTCTTGTGAGAGTTGAGTGGGAGGCGACCGACGAGAGCAGCTGAAGAAACGGCAACAAGAACAACAATAACAATAACATCATCGAAAACAATGCATGTGGCGGGGAGGAGACAACGTATATGTTTGTGGTACAAAATCCACTTCGCGTACTTATGGGCAAGAGTTGCGGTAGCAGTAGCAGTAAAAACAATGGAGTTCGCAAAGGTTTCAGGAGCTGCAGCGGCTGTGGCTGTAGCAATGACGGCGACAATAGCAACAGCAGTAGTAGCTGTCTATTAACAGACAAGTTCCTCTGTTGTAGTCCTTGATCACAATGTCTGGTCGACTGGAAACAATTTTTCTGTCTGCTTGTATTTGGAAGTTCCAAAGTACGGTGATGCCCTCGCCATTTGCTACATTCTCTGGATGGTGCCTGTACCACTTACCATGGGATTTAATTTTCTAGTATTTACAAACATTCCAGTGGATGTACTACCCTAGTCTGTCATGTCTTATGAGGTACTCCTTTTCAGCGAGGACTGGACAGCCAGAAACAACATGATCAATTGTCTCTGTCAATTTTCCACATATTCTGCACGAGGGGTCAGAGCCATCTTTAAGGATGTTTGCATTGTAGTTTCTGGTAGGTAAGCCTTGATCTTGCGCTTTTTTCTTCTTATTAGTGTTAATAATTTTGGCAAGTGGAGCTCTTTCGTGGAAATGTTGATATAATTATATTAGATACTGTTCTAGTATTCCATCTAGTAGTTCATTGCTGACGGGATCATTTATAGTGCTTTTACTATCAAGTGATGGTCTACTTTCATAGGGTTCTTTATACCCATTTTGTTTGGTTGAGTTACTGATTTCAGAGCTGTTTGCCTTTGAGTATAAGTGACTGTGTATTATACTGAGCTGACGTTTGACTGATCCTAGTTTATTACTGCTAATGTACAGTATACTATGCGGGTTTTTGTACCTCCAGATATTGTAGGTCTCTTTTTGTGTGGTTGATGTTTCTGGGTTTAGTGTTGAATAATAATAAGCATGCATTATTATTATGATTATTATTATAATCATCATCTTCATCATCATCATCATCATCATCATTATTATTATTATTATTATTATGATTTTTATTATTATTATTATTATTTTTTTTTTTTTTATTACCTCCGCCTAAGTCAAGGCGGAGGTATTGTGTTCAGTCCAATTTATTTGTTTATTTGTCGGTGGGCAAGATAACGCAAAAACTGCTGGATGAATTCGGATGAAACTTTCATGGATGTTTGGCCTTGTTACTGACATGGTGTCATTAGATTTTGGGATCGATTCGGTACCGAACAAGGATTCTGGATTATTTTTTCATATTTTCTGTACTTTACATGTATATGTAAAGTTTCACATAGTTATCCTGTACATGCACACACATACACACATATACTCACATATTTTCAGCGTTGAACATTAGCATCTCATTTCCATTGTACACACTCCCGCACACACATACACGCATGCAAACATACATCTCTTTTACACACACATATACTCACACTTCAAACTCCGTTGTTGTGTAATGCTTCATCATGTCCTTTTATTAATTCTTCCTTTGTTTTTCCATTTCTCTCTGCTTTCAAACTCCTCCATTTTTAACTGACACTAGGAAGGTTTCCTTATTTTGAGATAGGAATTTCATTAAGCTCTCAAGTTCCATATGTACACAGTCTTCCACTCTTATCAGTCCTCTTACTCCATTTGCTCTCTCCGTGTATAGGCGATCAGTGTCTGCACGTGGATGATGGCTTCCTTGTCTTCCTATCCATCTCCTTAAGCTCCTCCTCTCTCTACTTCAGGATTCCAGCGCCATACCGAACTACCGTGATTGCGCTTGGAAGAACTAAATTTAAGAATTCTGAGGTTTTGAACTTAATAACAAAAGTAATTAACTTAGTATATGCCCAATTCGATTTGCTTGCAGAATATATCATCGTAAACAATGCCAAGACATCCCAAGTCACTTTTAAAAGTACAGCTATGAATTCTCACTTACATATACATGTACGTACATGTACATACACTTACACACCTGTATACATAAATATATAATACATGCAAGAACAGAGATTTTGGCGAAGTTAGAAAATATTTTTCAGGAAGTCCATCGAGTAAAAGTTACCATTATTCAATAAGTAACATCTCTGAGCTAATAAATAAATATTCGTTATAATAAACTAGAGTCAAAATAGTGAACTGTCAATGACAATGTCTGTATACATTAGATTCATTTGAAGTAGGTGTCGTCTGCCACCGTGAACGAAATATATGAGAACTGTAATTCATATTGACTTTATCTCCACAAGAATCAATGTTACCATCTTCGGTAAGAAAATAACCATTTTCAATAATAGAAGCTTCATAGAGGTTTTTGTCTTTATTTCTTTTCCTTTATTCATTCTTTTTATATTATTTTACTGTTTTTTATTTTATTTTTATTTTTATTATTTTTTTGATATTATTTTCATTCTGTAATATCTCGTGATAATCTAAAATAACTAGATATGATATAAGATACATCGATAATTATTTTCCATGACTAGGAGCAAGAGTCACCTTACATTTTATTAAGGAAACGACGCGAGAGAAATATAGCGGATGGAATTATTCTCTGAACAAAAAGGTACACTGTACAGAATTGGTCAATAACACAGGCTTGTTGCTGTTGTAGCAGTTGCCATTCTTGTTGTTGATCCCGAGATTAGCTCTGGCTTCTTGCCGAGACAATCCAGTGTTTTGTAGTTGTAATGTGCGTAAGGTGTATTTCTTTGTTTAAGATGTTATGGTTGGAACTTTGAGGATGATTAAACTGCTTTCTCTAGTATGCTGTGCGACCATCTTCAGCTACTTCGTTACCATGTTTTTAGCAAAGCTATTTAACATTGAAATTCACCTGGTCTAGCTATACGAAATAGTTTTCCATTGCGTCCATGAGAAGTAGAATATCTGTATGATGAAAAGAGGAGTATTCGCTCTTGCTCTTTGAGATCTAATCCCGCTAATACATATATGCATGCATGTATATCTGGACGTATGTATGTGTAAACATATATGATTATATATACACACAAAAACCTATATACTTATATATGTATATTCGTATACATGCATACACTCACACACCTATATATATATATATATATATATATATACATATATATATATATATTTGTATGTATGTATGTATATTTATATGTGTGTGTATATATATATATATATATATGTATATATATATAAATATATATATATGCATATATATATATATATATATATACATATATATATATATATATATATATATATATATATATACATATATATATATATGTATATATACACATACATATATGTATATATATATATATATATATATATATATATATATATATATATACACACATACATATATGTATATATATATATATATATATATATATATATATATATATATATATATATATATATATATATATATATATACAAACACATGCATCCATAGAGCATGAGAAATATAGGACCACTCAATATAATCGATTATTCTCTTCATTATTCTAAGAGACATTTATATATGTGTGAATTACACGTGCGATTAGTCAGATAATTTTGTGTATGAAGACAACAGTTGAAATGTTTGCAGACCAAAAGTAAAGTGATTCTGTTATAGTTTTCATCACGTCTACCCCGTGACTGACATGTTTCCACCAATAGGAATCGATATTACTAGTGCTCTGCAGACATAACACCTCTTTTACCTACATTCATTTAAGTGTCTGACTAATCACATGTTGAATTCACATGGGTATGAAAACTTTGTATAACAATGGAGTGAAGCCTTATATGAACATATGTGTTAGCATATATATATATATATATATATATATATATATATATGTGTGTGTGTGTGTGTGTGTGTGTGTGTGTGTGTGTGTGTATGTGTGTGTGTATGTAAGTGTGTATGTGAGTATATATATATATATATATATACATTCATATAAAGATAATATTCATATATATCTATATGTGAGTGTGTGTGTGTGTGTGTGTGTGTGTGTGTGTGTGTGTGTGTGTGTGCATCCATATGTAATGTGTGCAGACACAGACGTACACACACACACACGAATGTATATATATATATATATATATATATATATATATATGGAGAGAGGGAGAGGGTGAGAAAGAGAGAGAAAGAAAGATAGAGCTTTGACATGGGGAAACGGTGCCTGTGATAAAAAGGAAAGGTATCATCACGTCTGCCGAAATTTAGTTCGAATATTGGCATAGAATGGTGGCATACTGTAAGCCGCATATACACATGTACACACAAACAGACACGCTCACACACAGCACACATATATATATGTTTGTGTGTTTTGTGTGAGAAGGGCAGAAATATTGACACATAACCTTGGATCGAATATGTTACATAAACCGATGTCTTGTACAAATAAAGCAAGAAATGTGAAACGTAACTACCAGATTTCCCAAGAGTTATTTTACAACGTTTAAAAACTTCTAAAGTCTGTTTTAACCCTCAAAGCGGAATATTTATCCCGTGTCCGCATGCAGGGATATTCACTAGTTAACTGGAAACTCCATACTGTAGACAACACCTATCCTAGACAGCGGTTTTACCTTGAAAGAAGCATTTTATTTTTCACATTTCTTTTCTCCTCTTCTCCAACACCTTCCGCTGTTGTAACAGAATCCATTCTTGTAAAGGTGTCTCTACTGGAGATATTAGTAATTTAATCAGGTGACGGATATAGTATACAACCCAATTATATCCAACATATATATGTGTGTGTGTGTGTGTGTGTGTGTGTGAGTGTGTGTGTGTGTGTGTGTGTGTGTGTGTGTGTGTGTGTGCGTGCGTGTGTGTGTATACAATTATATATAAAATGTATGTATATGTATATATAGATATATATATATATATATATATATATATATATATATATATATGCATACATATGTATATAATATGTATATATATATATACATATATACATAAATATATATATATGTATATACATATATATAATCCATATATATATATGTATATATATATATATATATATATATATATATATATATATATATAGATTATATATATGTATATAGATTATATATATGTATATACATATATATATAGATTATATATATGTATATACATATATATATATATATATATATGTCTGTGTATCTATATTTCTTTCTCTCTCTCTCTCTCTCTCTCTCTCTCTCTCTCTCTCTCTCTCTCTCTATATATATATATATATATATATATATATATATATATATATATATATATATATACAACAATGCACCTATATTTACTGGAAATAGCAGTCGATAATATTCGACGCTATAGCAAAGCTTCACTTATTAGTGTTAAGAAGCTCGTTGAAAATCATCAAAGACGTAAGAGGCAACACTGTTATGACGAAGAGCAAAATATTTTCAAGTGGGCTTATGCATAATACCCAGGTTGAGCAACATGATAGAAGTGCAGCAGCTGTAGATGCAAAGAAGATGAAATCAAAAGCAAAGTAAAATGCGTTTGAACAATTGGCTGATAGGTGGGAACAAAAAGACCTGCCTGGCAAATATGAGGCCCGCAGCAAACAAGCTGATATAGACTAGAAGCACACCCATCAGTGGTTACGGAGCTCAGGGCTAAAGGCAGAGAGTGGAGGTTTTATCTTGGCTGCCCAAGATCAGTGCTTATTGACCCGAAACTATCACTTCAACGTGATGAAAAATGGTGTAGATCAAAAGTGCCGATACTGCAACGATGGAACAGAAGGAGTGGACCACCTTATCTCTGGATGTAAGGATATAGCACCTGTGGGGCAAAATTAAGACGTGACAGAGTTGGCTAATATCTACACTGGATAATGTGTCGGCATTACCGAATCAAAGCTGCTGACAAATTGTACAAGCACCTCCCTGAGGATGTAACTGATGGAGAAAGTGTAACTATTCGTTGGGACGTCTCAGTATGTACAGACCAGAACATTAAAGAAAAGAAATCAGATATTGTTGTGAAAGACCAGAACAATAAGATCTGTTATATTGATTGACATGAGCATACCCTGTGAGCATAATATCTCGGCGAAATAATTTGATAAGCTTACAAAATATAAAGATTTGCTCATCAAAATCGAAAAGATGTGGCATCTCAAGACAGTTACAAGAGGAGTGATTGTAGAAGCTCTTGGAATGATCAACAAGGGAACAGAAAATTATTTTAGAATGATTGCTGGATTACCATCCATACAGAAAGCGCAAAAGATTGTCTGAACTGGTACGTCACGCGTATTTAGAAGAGCATTGTCACTGTAAATTTTCTTTCCCTTTTCCCCTTTATTTTCTTTGTTCACTTTATATTTTTATTTTTATTTTTTCTCTCTGTCTTTCTTCCCCTTTTGCTCAATGACATGACTTTGTAAATGGACAATTTGTTGTGTTTATTTTAATGCCCTACCAATGTATAGAGTGCGTTTCTCTAGGTGTCAGGGAGATACTCGACAAGAAATGGAAAGAGAATTGAAAGAAGATGATAAAGAAATTAATAATAATAATAATAATCATAATCATAATAAAAATAATCATAATAATAATAATAATAATAATAATAATAATAATAATAATAATAATAATAATAATAATAATACAGAAAATTGTACTACTGGGCACTGCACACATCCTACGCAAAACACTTTCAATACAGTAACCATAAGAGCATCACAGCAAACCACAGCACATATGCAAGGCACACAGAGCTGCGCTCGGTAGTGACGTGAAAGCACGTTATAAAAATAAAACTACTGAATAATAATGATAATGAAATAACAACAGAAAATGGTATAGGCACACGCCAGAAAAGGTCACAGAAAATGAGAAAGTAATCATATTATGGGATATACCAATACACACAGATAGAGAAATTAAGGCCAATAGACAGGATATAGTTGTCAGAGATCATCAAAGAAAAAACGCTTTCTAATTGATATAACAATATCAACAGATGACAATGTTTCTCTAAAAGAAATGGAGAAATTTTCAAAATACAAAGACCTGGAAAAAGAGGTAACGCGAAGGTGGAATCTAAAAACAGAAACATTTCCAATGTCGCAATTCCTATGATAATAGGCGCATTAGGTATGATAAAAAAAATGTTCAGACGAATACATAATAAAAATACCAGGACTAACAAATATATATAACATACAGAAAATACCCATCCTAGACACTGCATACATCCTACTTAAAATACTTTCAGTACAGTGACAATAACAGCACCACAACAAACCACAGCACATGCCCAATGCGCACAGAGCTGCGCTCGGTAGTGCAATGAAAGCTCAGTAGTGCAGGTGATAAAAATAAGACTACTGAATAATAATAATAATAATAATAATAATAATAATAATAATAATAATAATAATAATAATAATAATAATAATAATAATCATAGTCATCTACGTATGGAATTCATAAATATTCTAATGCATCACTACGCGCGCTTCCACAAATTACATCTTTCTTACGATCAAAGTCTGTATTCCTGGGATGATTATACATTTCGATGCTCACAGCGTTAATGCCATATCGCCTGAGGAAATGAACACATGAATATGATCTGCCCGATGTCCATGGATACTACGGACTGTTCTATAATCATCGTAAGAAACAGTTATGTGTGGAAACGCGCATAGCGATGCATTAAAACATTTATAAATTCCATCCAAGGATTATTATAATTATTATTATTGTTATTATTATTATTATTATTATTATTATTATTATTATTATTATTATTATTATTATTATTATTAATATCATCATTATTATTATTAATATATGTATTTACATAACTTGCATAGTTACTTTCATATCTAAAGATATTTACTTTTATAAAGATACATGCAAATTCATTCGCATATGTGTGTGAGGTTTTACAGAAATAATTATTTTCTTTTCTCTTATATTTTATTGTTGTTGTTGTAAATATTTATTTCTTTTTCTTTGCCTTGTTACGTTTTGTGCCTCAAACAAGCCAACATGTGTGTGCGTGCGTGTGTGTGTGTGTGTGTGTGTGTGTGTGTGTGTGTGTGTGGATAAGAAATAAGGATAAACACGAAACCTGTATGCAACAAGCTGGAGGCAAATACCAAAATTTACTATAATAGAACCAAACGAAACCGAGTTTATTGAGCGAAGTGCCTTTTGAAAAGTCACCTGACGATGCACCTTTGCACCGAGGGAGGTATCACCACCAGTTGTATAGAACCTCACTGGCGAGGGACTGAGGCAAGATTGTGATTAATAAGAAATCTCGTGAATTCCATTTTCTCTTTCGCTCATTTGTTATATACTCAGCGGCAGCTGGAGACAATGAAAACGCTTTAATCGGCATATTACCAGGTGTATTACAGACACGCACAACTTACAGAGTTATTTTCACATCTAAAGGTGATTTACATTCATAAATTTATAAAAATCCATTCACCTATCTGTGTGGGTGTGTTTTACAGAAATGATTGTTTCCGTTCCTTTTTTATTTTATTATTATTGCTGTTGTTAATACTCTTTTGTTTAGCCTTTTTTTCTTTTGTGCTTATAACAAACCAATGACTTGTTATTGCCTACTAGCTAGAAACAAATAGCCTCTAAATACAAAAAAAGGAGATAACAGCGAGAGCACGAAACAACGAGAAAGAATGAAAGACAAAGAAAATGGTAGAATTTTAGAAAGTAGTAAAAGAGAATTTTTTGAAAATAAGTGAGACTAATATAAAAGATAAGGAATAAGACTGTAAGAAACAGATAACCAGAGATTAAATGAGAGAAGGGTAAATTTGGGTGACTTATAGAGAATTGCTAGGCTAATACTATCAACTATTAGTTTCGAACCTTAGTTATTTTCACCTGCTCAGGAAACTTATAATTACAGGAACGAATATTTTGTTTCGTGTTGTTTGCTCCTGTTTTACTGATTTTTTTTTTGTTCCTCAATATTGACTTTTTACAGCATGATGATCATCATCACCATCACCACTACTACCGCCACCACCATAAATAACAACTACACAAGTCCTATGACCACCACCACCACCATCGCAATCGCTACCAATATTACTCTTATTATACTGTGTGCGTTTGTGTAGGTATGTGTATATACATATATGCATATGTAGATAGATAGATAGATAGATAGATAGATAGATAGATAGATAGATAGATAGATATTTATATGTGCGTGTATATTGATAGAGGAAGAGGAAATGATTCATTCTATATACATGTGTATGTACATATAAAATATGTATGAATATCTATGTAAATGCGTCTATTTATATATATATATATATATATATATATATATATATATATATATATATATATATATATATGTATACACGCTCACACACACACACATACACACACACACATGTGCATACACGCACGCACACACAATGTATTTTCTGCACTGAGAGCTTTGAATTATTTCCAGTATATTATATGAATGCCATTTATTTACTGACTTAATGTATGTCGACAATAATACGTCTTAAATGATGCAATAATGCCTTAGGCTATTGTTTAGAAAAGTTATGTTGTATTTGGCATTATTGATATACTACTAATCAAATATTTGGATATTGATATTGTAGATAATACGACGAAAAAAATCTAGCATCTACTATCAATACGACAACATGGAATGAAATGTTGTCTTTTTAATTAATTCAGATACTAAGTGATGTAAAATCAAATCAAACAGTTAAGTGCAACTTTCAATTTCTTTGATTATATCTGGAATTTTCACCCCTACGAGTCCTGTAACTTCGTTTTCATTATCGACACGATGTAAAATCTTGGGTCTTAATTTATTTTTCCATTTGTATTATAGTGGCAGCGATGATTTTTTTGTCTTTTTTACTATACTACAGGTGCAGGGGTGGCAGTGTGTTTAAGAAAATTGCTTTGCATCCACATACTATCTGGCTCACCCCCGCAGTGCAGTACCTAAAACTATTGTCTTCTACTATACTTTGTTAGGATAAACAGTGCCTGTGATAATGGATGACAAATGACTTGTGAGTTAAGTTGGTGATGGAAACGATATATATATATATATATATATATATATATATATATATATATATATAAATTTAATAACAGGATGAATTCTATTATAAGGATTTATCAAGTAGCTAGCGTGAAAAAACTTCATATGGGAAATATCCATCATTTATTCCCCAAAATATATTTACTTATATAAGGGCATTACTATACAAGAATGCCTCACGCTAAGAGGGACTCTAAGGTCAAACTACTATAATAAACACATTTTTACCGAACGCGAGGAAATGCAACTCTCAAAGCTAAATTATATCTGTGTCCTGTCCTGTCTAAAAGCAACAGTAACATCCACCCGTAGGGGTCAGCCACATTTAAGTGGCAAATATACTTCACCTATATTTATATGCAAAGGGCGAGAGAGAAATTGAGAATATATGTATGCATCTCTTTATGTGCGTACTAGGTGTACTTGAGTATGTACGTATGAATATATGGTGAGCTTGCAGACGAGAAACGCTATCGGTGTAAACCTCAAAATGAGGTTTGAGGACGGCATAAGGACTACTATGAAGTCACTTTGAATGGTTACAGAATATATAGAAACCCTTGCTTCGGAAAAAGTTGGATGGTGAACAACGGTGTGGAGTGGAGTAAACGCATTTGAAGAAACCAGGATAACGCAAGACTCAAAAGAGATCTAAGGAGGAATGTAACGATCGAGAAGGTGAATAACAATGACCTTTTTGTGTGCATAGTCTGTGACGGACCATGCCTGTCTGTTGCTGACCTCAGATCTCATCTGCGAACGCATAGAAAACGAACCACCACCAACTATTCTGCCTATATATATCTGTGCACACCTTTGGATGCCGTGTATGCCAGAGGGTTTGCAAATCCAACGGAGGCCTCAGAAGACATTTTAAGAACCACAAAAAGCAGAACTTATCTGCAGTACTTGGTGGTACATATCGAAGGTGCAATCTATGTGGGTGTCTTTTCAGAACATTGTCTGGTTTAAAAAGCCACATCAGATGCTATGATGGTGCTAAGGTGTATGTACAGGAGGTGGTTAAACTCTGCATTAGTAGTAGACAACCACCATGTATACGGATACATAGATATGTGTTTGTGTATGTTTGTGTACATATGTATGTGTGTACGAGTGTGTGTGTGAATGAGTGTATGTATGTATTTGTCTATAAAGAGATAGATAGATAGATAGATACATAGATATATGTCTGTGTAGTTATATGTACATGCGTGTGTGCATGTATATATATATATATATATATATATATATATATATATATATATATATATATATATATATGTACATATATATATATATATATATATATATATATATATATATATATATATATATATATATATATATATATGTACATATATATATATATATATATATATATATATATATATATATATATATATATATATATATGTACGTATGTATGTATGCAGGATGTGTGTGAGCATGCAGCAAGTTAGCCAGTATCTGCTAGGAAGCAAGTATACACACCTATGGATATGTATAGATAGAGAATGAGATCTTTAATTTGTGTTTGACTTCTTCTGTGAATGTGTGTATGTATGCGTGTGGGTTGGGGTACGCAAGCGGGTGTAGTTCTGGATTGATTATCGTGCTTTTCTATAGTCTTATATCCCTCCTTATCAACATCATAATCACCATTATCATCATTGTTTTTTTTTATATCACATCAGCATCATCATCATTACAATGCCTATCATCACCATCAGATACATTATTAACTTCTATTATAAATCGATTTCATTTATTGTATATATTTATTTTCGTTTGTTTATTGTTATTTTAACACCCTGTTATATTTATTCCTTATTATGTCTCCACTACTACCACCACTTGTCTTTCTTACTCTCTATCTCTCTCTCTCTCTTTCTCCCTCTCTCCCTTTGTGTTTCTCCCCCTCTCTCCCATCTGTTCCTCCGTTCTTTCATTGCGCCATTATTATTACAGAACTGTGGTATATTCGCGTGTTAAACTCCACTCTTGAATTTATTGAAGGAAAAATAAAATAAATAAATAAATACATATAAGCAGAAAAAAGCCGATTCTATCATTCGAAAGACTTTCGTCACATATTTTATGTCTTAGTTCTCCGTCTTTAATCACGATTTTTGTTTAAGAGAAACAGTGGGGATGGGGCGATGAAGAAAGAGTGAGTACGTGTGTCACTAGACACAGATACAAACATATGCAAGCACATACACACAAACACACACACACACACCTGTTATACGTTATGCGAAGCGTACTGTGTACGTGCGCTCACGTATATATATATATATATATATATATATATATATATATATATATACATATAAACATATATGTGTGTGCGCCTGGTGTGTGTGTGTGTGTGTATGGGTGTTATGTAAGGTTGTGCGTAGAAGTTATCATTTAGGTTTATACGTGTGCGGGTAAAAGTGTATGTATGTACATATGTATGAAAGTATTCATGCATGTATGTATGTGTGTATGTATCCATATTACTTTCTATCTACCTATAAGTCTATCTATCTACTTATCTATGTATATATGTGTGTGCGCGTGTGCGTGTGAGTGTGTGTGTGAGTGTGTGTGTGTATCCATTCATCAATCTATCAATCTAAGAACGTTGTGTATATATATCTGTATATATATATATATATATATATATATATATATATATATATATATATATACATATATATATTTATATGTTTGCATGTATCTATGTGCATACGTGCACGTCTTTAGGTTTGAACTTACGTTTGATTGTGTATGTGTATGTGCGTGAGGCCTTACATGCAATTTAGGCTTAATGTGTTGGGCTGAGGGTGTTGGGCTGTGATT
Source organism: Octopus bimaculoides (assembly GCF_046866305.1). Lineage (NCBI taxonomy): Eukaryota > Metazoa > Mollusca > Cephalopoda > Octopoda > Octopodidae > Octopus > Octopus bimaculoides. The sequence goes on along the minus strand of NC_142937.1, from coordinate 67,225,871 downwards.
CAAAGAATAGAGATAGAAGGACTGTGTTGGAAGTGGAAAATAGATGTTGAACGGGATTCTTCAATTAATTTGATCTATTCAAAATGTCTACGCATTCCAATTATTTTAACCAATTTTTACGTGAGCAAAATTTTTCATTGAAGGAAAAACATAACAAAAAAAAAGCAGAAACAATGCTATTGTTACTGGGTCTTTTTTTCCTAAATTATTTTGCATCTTCAAATTTAATTTTTTCTTTTGTCATCTTTTTTAGGTATTTTACTTTCCCATTTTTTCTCTCTATTTGGCACTTTTTTAATCCTGGATTTTCAAAATAGAATTATTTTGTTAGTCACCGTTGTTGATGTTGTAATGTCAGAAACAATTTTTCTCCTCAAGGCTATGAATTCACATCCCGCCGAGGCCAAATTTACTTTTAATCCTTTTGTTGTCCATAAACTGAAATACCAATCAATTAATGGTGTCGAGGTTATTGAATAACTCCCTACCCAAACTTTAGCCCTTGTGCTAAAACTATTATTATTATTGAAGACGTTAAGACGACGGGCTATCAGAATTAATAGCACGACGGGCAAAAAGCTTACCGCGGTATATCGTCCGGTTTTATGTTCTCAAATTCCGCCGAGATCGACTCTGCCTTCCATCATATCGGTGTCGATAAAATAAGAACCAGTCGTCCAAATTTGAACTCATTAATGAAGATACTTGTGGTTAACCAAAATATTTGGTGCGTCAAATAAATTGGTTTGCGGTGTTTATTTCAGCTATTGACGTTCTGATTTCAATTCCTGCGAAGGTCATTTGTGTATATCTTCCTTTCAGGATCGAAAAGTTAAAATACCAGCCAAATACCGATTTCA
>NC_142937.1:67205011-67222511 GCF_046866305.1 Octopus bimaculoides | reverse complement strand
TATATATATATATATATATATATATATATATATATATATATATATATATATATATATATATATATATATATATATATATATATATGTATGTATGTATGTATGTATGTATATACATATATATAAACATACATAGACAGACAGAAGGAAGACTAATATGTAGATAGATAGATATACGATGGGGTGCTGCAATATTCCTGGCTTTGGGTAAAAGAAAATACAAGAGGATCATTTTATTATGATTTTGCTCAGCATCTTCCCCTCTCAGATTCACACACTTAATGCAGCGGTCCTTCAGGTTTTCTAAGTCGTTGTTGAAGAATTCAGAATGTTGAACCTCCAGCAAGGATTTTCGCGATACCCTTAAAGCCAAGAACTTTTCAGCACCCCCTCATATATATATATATATATGCTAGTACGTATGTATGTGTGTATAATTGCATGCATGTATGCATGTGTGTATGTATGCTTATTTGAGTATGCATGTATATACATATATACATAATACATACATATATACATGATGGCTGCCCCCTCGTTATCGAGTATGACCATTGCACGAAGCTTAACTTAACAGTGCTGTGATCGAATGTGACTCTTTAGCCCAGCCAAAGATCTACAACGTCTTGCGCAGAGTTGGCATCCAAAACCTTTACTGGCAATAGCTGGCTGTTGTTGTAGTTGGGCTCCATGTACCTTTGCGTGTCGTTTAAGTCCTCCTGCTCAATCACACTCACTTCAACATGCCCGACAGACATGATTAGTATGGTGTGTAGCATCATCACCAGCGGCCTGGTCGTCAATCATCGGTCTTGCTTTATGACTACGAAGATGACTCATAAGCCCAGCTTTACTGAGGCACGGTCTTGCACAGACACTGCATGTCAGTATCATAGGAAGACCCTTACCATCTGGAAGTGCAGCAACAATGCCCTTCCTGACATCCGTCCTAACATATATACATACACACATGCATACATACGTAAATACGTATGTACGCACGTACATTACATACATGGCGGCTGTCAGCAGGTCCTTTGCTGAAACTTAACATCAATCGCAATTTGCACAACACCGCTAAGACTCACACATACATAGCCAAGTAGTCCTGATACAAGCAAGTGCAAGATCTCCCACTTCGAAATGAGGCAGGTGTTATTTCGGAATCTCCTCCTGAAGAGATGTCTAACTAAAGTCGAAGGATCTCTCAGCCCCAGCTAGCAGATGATCTTTGACGCTACTAAGTTCTTCTGTTCATTGAGAAGATTTGTTTTGTCCTGCATGGAATACAAATAATTTTATACCATGTCAGTGGTTGGTATCTTCCTACATCACTCAAATTCAGTGAATCTTGCCTTTCACAATATAGAAACATTTCTCATGGCACCAGGTGATAAAATGGAAAATGTTTTGCCCTGAATGATAGCGAGGGATATGTGCCGTCCAACAAAATTCGCCATCCTTTCCCAGCAGCTTCCACCAATCGTTGGTTTCATCGCCAACGACCCAACCTTGCGAAAAATTGCGTTGGGTTACATGTTACCAGTATCATACATACATACATACATACATACATACATACATACATGCATACATACATACATACATACATACATACATACATACATATGCGTATCTTGTCGTGAAATGCTCGAAATACGGATTAGAAAACAGCCGACAACTCATAAAGGGTCGTTCTTTATATTGCGTGTCTTGTTTTCCATTTGTTTCCTTCGTTGTTCGCAAAAAAGCTCATATCCCATGTATTCGTGTTTCGTATTCCATATTTTCATATTTTTTGTTCTTTACTTTCTGTGACATCCTGTGCCCACATATGCATATGTATACGTATATATGTTAGTTTGTACATATACGTGCGTATATATGCATATATATATATATATATATATATATATATATATTATTTATATTATTACATACATACATACATACATACTTAGATACATACGTAAAAACATATTTGCCGTTACCGACATTGTCCTCGATGTCTTGACAGCGTAGGCGTGACACTTAAAGTCAGAGTGATTTGTACTGTGTCTTCTGTACCGTAAATGTGAGCGGCACACAAATACATACATTCATGCACCCACATGCATGCATACCCCACCCTCACACGCACAAGCACACATATCTGTCTATATATCTCTATCTCTTTCACTCGCTCTCTCTCGTGCTATATATATATATATATATATGTATATATATATATATATATATATATATATATATATATATATATATATATATATATATATATATATATATATATATGTATATTTATATATATACACACACATGCATACATATATATTGATATATATGTAGAAACGATAACGAGTGAAAATTCTGTACATTATAATTATAAGCTTATGGCTTATAATTGTGTGTGTGTGTGTGTGTGGATCCAAATATGTTAAATGTCAACGCACGAAACTCTCGGACCTTGAGTCACTGTGTTACTACTGCTTATTTACCGTAGTTTAACGTGTATAAGGAACCCCTTTTTGTCAAATATTAGGTTAAAAAATATGGGCGCTTCATAGACATAGATAGTATTATAATCCATTACAAAACCTTTTTTTCCAAATTTTAACCCCCAAAAATTAGGGGGTGATTTATACAGGGGGGTTCCTTGTATACGTTAAAATACGCGTGTGTTTGCGTACGTGCGTTTGTCTGTGTGCGTGTGTGTGTATGTACGTATGTATGTGTATAGTATGTATAGTGGCATAGTCGTTAGGGTTTTGGTATCACAATAAGATCGTGGTTTCAGTTTCATATCCTCGGGTCAGCTTTGATCTTGCTTGCTACTGTTGCTCCAGATAACTCACCAGAAAATTAGAATCAGACGAATGTTATTGCAGCCTTATGCCCTCTTCAAGTCTCACGTTTTGGATGCGCCGCCGTGTCAAAAGTTATTATCTATGTATACCACCACACTATCGACATCTGAAACAGAGAAGTTATATCAAGCTATTCTTCTTGTTGACAGATGGCTAGCGCGTTGATATTCGATGTGTTTTATACTTAAGGCGCCAGCGTAGGATTTTAGGGAAATTTTGCTTCTATTTCTACCAGATCCAATAACTGCGCTGAAGCACTTACGTCTTAAATCGTTCGATAATATTACTGAAGTTATTATTTTTACTGCTGTTGTAGTAGTATATTATTTCGAACTTTAATGGCCAAGATATTCGCGCTGTTAATGTTGATATTGATGCTGCTGCTGCCTCTTATCACTCTCACGGAAGTTACTACCATTTTCAGTAGTGTTTGTTTGTTGCACATCTATGATTGTAACACTTCTTAATGCCTTTCAGTTTTGTTTCGCAAGTGATAATTTTATCATTTACCGTGTTATCTTTGTTGTTACCATAGCGACGATCTAGCATTAATCATAGCTATTTTATTGTTCCGGTGCAATTCAATCGTATTTGTATTTTTTTATTTATTAGTTAGTTTGTATATTTTTTTCCTTTTTAAGACTGCGTTGTTGAGGCTAATCCAAGTTATGCAGCCAAAAATGGAAGATATACCTACAAGAAAATTTTGAACAGCTAAAAAGCGGCGAGAATGCGAAAGCTATACAGATGATGGTTATTTTAACGCACAAATAAAAGATACATTAAGCCAAAAAATTGCGCTAGATTGAACCGGAAGTAGAATAAAGAAGCTGCAGTATGCACTGGAGAGGAAACGGAAATTACATGAGACCAGGAAATACATGAGACCAAACAATTTTGTTCGAACAGGACTCATGGGAAAAAATAACTTGTGAAGCGTCGAAATTAGGTGTGAATGGAACAGGAAGCGATAAGCAGTTGAAATATATTTATTTCGAACTTGAATTAGTGTTACGAAACCAATTTTCTTTTCCTTTTTTCTTATTTTCTTTTTTGCTTAGGTGAACTCGGAAGTGTTATTACGAAGTAGAGAAATTACACTAGAGCATAGTTTAGGAAAAATAAAGTTATGAATGCAAATAGATGCAAATAGATGTGAAAAATGTCTAATTGAGTCGTTAAAGCAAAAGGTTTCGTTTAAAACTCGTTAAAAACAGATCTGATCGATGTGTTCCGGAAACGAATTAAAAATTCCTACATGTTCAGTTTCTACAAAGTTGAATTTTTTTTATATACATTATTTTATATTAAGATTATCCTAACAAGCAGCAGATAGAGAAGAAGGGAGAGAAGTGGGAAATACGAAAAACAAGAAGGAGGGAAAAAAATAAATGAAATAAAAATGAATGTCAGATAAAAAAAAAAACTAATAAAGGATGAGCAGAAAGGATAAATTAATGAATCAAAGAAAAGAGAAAAGGCAAATAACTGTTTTCAGTTTTCGTTATTTAGTCGCTATTTTGTCAAATTAACTAGATAGGTACTGACGCGGTATTACAAGTTCGAGGAAGGGACGGTGGCGTGTTAGTGTTTCATGTTTTCTATAACAGCTCCTCATTGGCAGCCGTTTTTTATGAGCTAAAGAAATAAACATGTGAACAAATTGACGTTAATGCGTAAGTAGCATTATGTGTACATATATCTATGTCCATATATATATATATATATATATATATATATATATATATATATATATATATATATATAGATAGATAGATAGATAGATAGATAGATAGATAGATAGATAGATAGTTATAGATATATATATATAGATATAGATATAGATATAGATATACATGCATATGCACATATATATATGCATATACACATACATATGCACGCACGTGCGTGTGTGTGTGTTCTTGTGTGAATACAATGTGCGATGGGTAAATTGTCACCATTTTATATTTTTTATTTTGTTCATGCGCATTATGATTTTTAACTTTTGTTGACTACACAGTATAGTATGGTCAGTTGGGCACCATCTGTGAGAAATAAGCACCATGATGCAATTGACTCTGCCATTAATTTGAAAACGACATACAGCACCGCTTGGCTTTCATACTGGAACCTCCAATACGAGCATTTCAGAGTGTTTGAGTGTGAACCTGAGGACAGTGCAGAGAACTCGGAAAGAGTCGGATGAATCTAATGGTGATTACGAATTTACGGCATCTCAGAAAACTCACTCTCATCGTACTGATGAGAAAACAACTGAAATTGTTGGTGAGATGCAGGTCACGATTGGCAACGAAAGCTCCAAGTAAATCATGTTCATCGCCGGGGACATGAGAGTGTCTGAGTTTCTTATCAGGTAGGCAGTGCATGAAGACATTCGGTATTCCTCATACAAGTGGAGAAAGGGCCAATTTTTATCTCAAGCCACCAAGGACCGGAGGAAAGACAGCGCTGCGAAGTGTTTGAACAAACTCAAGCATCCCCTCCAGCCGAACATGCTTTGGTTTATCTCAGACGAGAAAAATTTCAGCCAGGATCAGATGGTGAACACACAGAATAACAGGTGGCTTGCCGTGTCCCCAAAACGTGTACCGAAAGTGATAAAAATAAAAACATTCAGTCAACATCATGGTTTTGGGAGTGATCACTAGTGATGGCGACGTTATGCCTCCATTCATCTTCTCGCACGGCCTCACACTCAACACGGAGGCCTACATCAAGTGCCTGGAGGAAGTAGTGCTGTCCTGGATCAAGAGGGTGGCTGCTGGAAGACCCTATGTCTGGCAACGGTACTGCATCATGCCACACAAGCAGAAGAACCCACTCATGGCTGTCGGACAATTTCTGAGACCACATCTCGCCTAACATCTAGTCACCTAACTCACTAGACTGCAAGCCTCCTAACTATTATGTTTGGGGCGCAGTTGAGCGAGAAATCACCAAAACTTGTAACACCAAAGATAAACTGAAGGCAAAGATAATGGCAACCTTCCCCAACTTGGATAAGGAGACCATCCAGAAGCGCTGCGGGAATTTCCGAAGTCGTCTGGAGGCCGTAGTGGAAGCCAACGGTGATTTTATGGAATAAATTTACTCTTCAAGATGTGTATATTTATAATATATATATATATATATATATGGTATTTCAAGATATATATATATATATATATATGTAATAGATACGTGGCGTTCAATTGGATAATACATAATAAATAATATATATATATATATATATATATATATATATATATATATATATATATATATATATTTATATATATATATATATTCATGCCTATATGGGTACAGGACATCACCAACTTTTCAAACAACATGAAATACGTAAACAAACGGATGAAATACATAAACGAGAAACAAATGGAAAACAGGACAAGTAAACACAGAGAAAAGACCCTTCATCAGTTGTTGGCTGTCTATCTACTCCTCATCTCGAGTATCCAGCGACAGTATGAGTCTTCAAAGACAGTTGCTTCCATAAATTCTAAAATAAAATTTATTATTTATGGAGGGTCAAAGTTAGGAACAAAAACATGCGGAATGACTAAAGAAAACAATCTAATAATGGAACATATAAGCCCTCGATGGAAAAATATAGATTATAAAATACTGTTGTTATTAGTTACAGAATTGTAAAAATTGACGCTGCTTAACAAAAATCACCACAGTAAAAGCACATGAAAGTTTGTTTACAAAAACAAAATTACGAACTAAGTACAGTTCTTAAACATTGACCAAGAGAAGCAGGTTGTACGTTAGTATAAATGGTAGCTCAGTTGTCGCGAAAATAAACAGGTGTGGGTTCACGCCCTTCGCGTACGAGAAAAGCTTACGTTTTTTCCGTCGATGGCTTTTATGCCCCATTATTAGACTATTTCTTTTAGCCATTGCGCGTTGATCGCTTGTAAACCTTAAGCTTATAAAATACTATTATTATTAGTTAGAGAATTGTAAAAATCGGTGCTGCTTAACAAAAACCATCGGATATATATATGACCACTACATTTAAATTTTTTTTCTCCTTGTTTTTCTCCTTGCTTTTCTCCTTATTCTTTCTGTTGAAGAGCGTAGCTCGAAACGTTAAAGACTTCCTCTATTCTCGAGCGTTAAGCTAATACATCCTTTTTGTTTACACCACCTATCCTCGTCTGTTGTTTTTTTTCGTAAATTCTCCCATATATATATATATATATATAAATGTGCGTGTGTCTGTGTCTGTGTATATATATATGTATATCATAAATATATTTTACTATATCCGTGCACTCAAGTATACCTACCTACCTACCTTCTTACAGACCTACAAACCTACCCATCTATCTACATACCTACATGCATACATACACACATATATTAATACATACATAACTGCATAAAATTTCATTTTTGCATTTGGTTTGCAAGATTCTTTGTGTGAAATTGTGTAGTGAATTGTGTATCTCGGGAGGTTCGTTATACCAATAAAAATACATGCATTGATTCTGTTTCACTTATGTTATTATTAGTCAATGGATAAATCAATTAGCTCATTGACTGATTGATTAATTGTAAGATCATTCAATTAATCAGTTACATTCTTCGAACATGTTTCATTGCCATTTCGACATCTTCAGTGTCATACTATCTCTACTTCAGTTCTGACTGCCTCCTAGTTTACAGGCCCTACATCTCTATGGATACGAGTGATAATGCATGTAAGGAGAACAGGAGAGACAGGGTAGGGGTGCGCATGTGTGAATGCGCTTGTGTGCGCGCTGGTGTGAGTTTGTGTGTGCAATCGTTGATTTGAGTGTATGTGCGGCTTTTGGTGTGAGTGTGCGTGAGTGTGTGTGCATGTTTGAGTTATGTAATGATGTGCACTTGTGTCACATAGTGTAGATTTTGTAAGTGGGCGGGAAAGAACATCTATGCACGTGCTTACGTGTGTATGTGCTTGCATGTGTGTAGGTGTTTGCATGTGTGCACGCGTTTATGTATGCGTACGGTTAAGACTTTGTGAAAGGTGTGAGTGGTTAAATGCTTCGTTTGTTTAGACATTTATCTATTTATTTTATGGTAAGTGTCTTTGTCTTCCTGAATGGATGTGTGCATTGGTTTGTATGAGCGTATGTATTGACATTCAAGTCCAGCGGTTTAACTTATTTAGGCGATGTTACAGATCAAATTACAATTTACTGACATTCTTCCTCTTTCATTCTAATAACTCAAAGAAATACTGAATAAGGCATTCAACTAACAATGAACTATACTTCACTCAAACACGCAAGGTATATAAAGCCACATTACGCACAAGAAACACAGGTTTATATTTATTAACAAAGCTAACACTCACACCAACCTAAGTGTATCAACCTATATTTTTTTAATCTTTTATCTTTCATTTCTTTCAGCCATTAGACTGCGACCATGCTGGGGCACTGCTTTGAAGAATTTTTAGTAGAATGGATCGATCCAAGTACTCGTTTGTTTGTTTTATGTTGTTTTGACGTTTTTTTGTTGTTGTTTTTTTTTTGTTAAGTCTGGTACTTACTCCATCGGTGATTTTTTACTGAACCGCTAAGGTACCAGCACCGGTTCTCAAGCCATGACGGAGGACAAAAAACAGTGGCACGAACACACACACAAAGATGTGTGTGTGTGTGTGTGTGTGTGTGTGTGTGTGTGTGTGAAGGCGCAAGCGTCGAGCTTACGATCGTGAGGTTGTGACTTCGATTCCCGGACCGAGCTGCGTGTCGTGTTCTTGAGCAACACACTTTACTTCACGTTGCTCCAGTTCACTCAGCTGTAGAAATAAGTTGCGACGTCACAGGTGCCGAGCTGTATTGGCCTTTGCCTTTCCCTTGGACACCATTGGTGGCGTTGAGAAGGGAGGCTGGTATGCATGGATGACTGCTGGTCTTCCATAAACAACTTTGCCCGGACTTGTGCCTCAGAGGGTAACTTTCTAGGTGCAGTCCCATGACCGACGACGGACTTCTTTCAGTTTGCATCTACCAAATCCACTCGAAGGCATTGATCGGCCCGAGGCTATAGTACGAGACACTTGTCCAAGGTGCCACGCAGTGGAACTGAACCCACAACCATGTGGCTGGGAAGCAAGCTTGCAACCACACAGTCACTTATATATAGATTTATAGCAGAGACTCCAGCAAAGAAGATCTGAAGAAGGAATTGCAATTCCGAAATATCATCGGACTATAGATAACCAAATTATAACAGGTATATAGTCCATTTTTTGTTCTATAGTGCATTGTTGTACCACTCTAAACTTTTTATTCTTTACAAACAATACACAATGCTTCAAGCGAACTACAATACTCTCCCATATATATATATATATATATATATATATATATATATATATATATATATATATATATATATATATATATATAAAATACTTACTATTTCCCTTTTTGATTTCTTCGAATTCTTCGAGTCTATGTACTTTTTCACGTGTTCTCTCATTGTTTCCAACCATGCTTTGTCTGTAGACTTTAACCAATGTTTTGTGACTGTTTTGTTCTTAAGACGGCATAAATACACATGAAGTTCTATTTGCCCCGTCACCGATCACTCATGATTCCTTTCTCTCTATCTCTCACTGTCACTCTATCCCCCCTCTCTCTCTCCCGCTCTCTCTTATATTTATATTCATTTATTTATAATTTCTCTAATATATGCTTTCTACTCGCTTTCACCCACTCTTCTTTACCTACGAATATATCTCACGATTTATGTATCTTTTCACGTTATGTATCAATGTTTCTTAGCGTGGTGTATGCATTTTAGAAAATATTATACTTTTCTTAACAATCGTCTCTTTCTCTTTCATTCACTCTCTCTCTCATTCACTCTCTCTCTCTCTCACTCTCTCTCATTCACTCCCTCTATCTCTCGCATTATATTGTCACTTTTTCCCCTTCTTAAATAAATTTACCTTCACTCCTTGTCCTGACAAATTTATTTATTTATTAAATCATTTATTTGATCTCGTTTTATATTCTAATTTCACTGTCGATATACATCGTATTTGTTTCCTAATTTCTAAGATATTTCATATTTGGAGTTTTCACTGGCGTCAGATTATATATCTGTTTCCCTTCAGCAACACATAATGCTCCATTTTTTGCAAGTTCATTTCACTCGTCTTTCATGTTCATCAAACGTTCTTTACTGATGATCCGAATTATACAACAAATTCCATTTCATTTTGAAACACTATGACTAATCAACTCTCGATGTCTACTTTCAATATTTACCAACTAATAACCAGTGCACCATTTAAAACCATTCTATTGTTTCAAAAGTTAACTTGTCTTTTACGATTAGTTATGAGAAACTCGAACTGAAGGCTTACAAATTTTTTATGCCTCAATAAAACACTATATTTTAATCTATACTTGTCATTCGAGTGATCTGTATATATATATATATATATATATATATATATATATATATATATATATATATATATATATATATATATATATATATATTGAGCGAAACACCTCAAGCTCCACGAGGCTCCGGCAGGGGTTGGTGGCAAACATTGCTGCACTCTTTCACCACAACTTTCCCACACTCTTTTTTTCCTGTTTCTGTTGTACCTGTATTTCGAAGGGCCAGCCTTGTCACACTGTGTCACGCTGAATCTCCCCGAGAACGACATTAAGGGAGCACATGTGTGTGGAATGCTCAGACACTTACTCGTTAATTTCATGAGCAGGCTGTTCCGTGATGATCAGATCAGCTGGAACCCTGTGTCGTCGTAACCGACGGAGTGCCACAACATATATATATATATATATATATATATATATATATATATATATATATATATATAGAATAGATCGGCAGACATATAGATATAAACAGGGTCCTATCATATCGCACCCTTTTGCCAAACATATATGCGTAAGTTTACGATTCTATTCCATGCAAAAATATATACATACACGAACCCACCGTCTCTTTTTCCCTCTATATATGCGTGTATGTGTGTGTGCTTCTGTATGTATGTTAAGATATACAACGCAATTCGACATCCGCGTGTGCATTTGTAAAAGTGAGTTTGAGTGTGGTTTGTGCGTGTATACATAATACAAATTACTGAGTGCAAGGCTCTGATATCTTTGTTTCGACTTGTTCTGTTACTTTTTGATTTCAGATGTCCTGTAGCAGAGTAATAACGTTTGTTGGATGTTATCTATGTCTTATAATTTGTATAACTTCACATGTTGTGTTTTCCCTCTATATGTAGGTCTCTTGGCTGGATACAATGTCCATATCCGGGTTTCAGTTCGCTTTTCTCTTTTTTTTTTCTTGGCTCTCATAAAAGGCAGCGCACATCAAAGAGATATTGCAGTTCATGTCAAGTGCAGATACATTTCTCAGCCGACAGCATGTAACTTACACAATAATACATTTATGAGTGTGGTGCATACACAAACATTACATATACATTTATATATGTAATCATGCATATATGTATATATATATATATATATATATATATACACAATGCATACATACATACATACATACATACATACATACATACATACGTACATATATACCTATATAACGCTTGTATGTACATATATGTGTGTACATATGTATAAATGTATTCTTTAAACATAACTCTAAGTCTTATAACTAAAATTTTTAGCATGAAAACTAAGTCTAAAGTTAATACACATACACACACACACACACACACATACACATACGCACACACACACATACACACACACACGCACACACACACACACAAACACACACACACACATACACACACACACAAAGATGTACAGAGAGTGAGAGAGAGAGGAAGAGAAACACAGAGTGAGGAAGAGAGTGTAGAGCATATATTGTATACTGAAACGTTGCTTTTTGTCGGGAAATAATGAAGATGTACTCAATATATAGTGAATGGGAATTCGTGTACCAAACCTCGAGTTGCGAAGAAAGAACTCTCTTTTCTCTTGTCTGCCTTTCGCTCTGTCTATATATACATCGAGGTGTGACTATCATTACAAAATTTGTAGTGCAAAAATGCTGTTTCCGGTTCAAGGCACCTTCATCAAATGCATTATACCCTAGTTTCGGTTTCACCAATGCATTGTGAATGAAGTTTGTAGACAGAAACGATGCTGAAACCCGCTGTAAATCAAAAATACATACGCGCGGGCCCGTGTGTCTGCTTCTATTTGGGGTTGTGTTCGGCAAGGCTTCACAACTATGGTGATCTGTTTACGCCATTGCTGTTTAGTGTTTACATGTGTATATAGATATATTTATATTTACATACGTGTCTCAGTGTGTGTATGTGTGCGTGTATATGTGTATTTTTACATCTATAAATACACATATATATCTACACACACAGGTGAATATTGAACAGTGACAATGCGTGCTCAACACCGCAGTGTTGGGTAAAGATTCCTTTTTGAGTGTATTAAGGATTCCATTGCTTTCATACAAGAAATATAGCTCAACAATTTTTTCGATGTGATTGGTTCGAAAATTTCTTGACACATTCCTTAATATGAAGCCAATGATAACCTTAATACACAAAAAAAATTATATATATATATATATATATATATATAGGGAGAATTCACAAAAAAAAAGAACAAAAGACGAAGACAGGTGGTGTAGAAAACTAACAGATGTATTAGTATAACCCTCGGGAATTGAAAAAGTCTTTAACGTTTCGAGCATACGGTCTTCTACAGAAAGGAACACAGAAAGTAACAAGGAGAGAAAAAAGTGTGTGTGGTGGTTAGCGATCTATCATGGCGAATGCCAGACAGAAGGGTCACACAGGAGAGCTAAGAAGAAGGGGAGATAACCAAGTATTAGTGATCCCAAAACGAAGGTGCGCGTGTGTGTAAGAGATTACTTATGTGCGTGTGAAAAAGGGCTGGTGATCTTCACGTGTGCGTGTGTGTATGTGTAGGTGTGAAAATGTGGGGATAGAAATTGGTCAGTGCTGGTGGGTGCGTGGTGGTGTGTTGTGATGTGCTGTGTTGTGTGGTATGGTGTAGTGTGGTGTGGTGTGGTGTATATATCTATATATATATATATATATATCTATCTATATATATATATATATATATATATATATATATATATATATATATATATATATATATATATATATATATATATATATATATATATATATATATATATATATATATATATATATATATATACATATATATATATATATATATATATATTTAAAGGGTAGAAAAATTAGAGAACTTGAATATTTCAAAGTCTGACCTGGTTTATGATTTTCTGAATAGATTCCAGGCGTATTGTTAAAGCACCTTTTTTTTCCTGTTCAAGTTTCATCATGCTGACATAATTTTATGTTTACACTACCTCTTGTCTCTTAATATTTCACAATGCTGTGCTTCAGTTGTTTAGCACCGGATCCATGCAGTCCAATTCCCATTCCCCTGAACATTGCTGGCCGTGTGCCAAAATTAGGAAGAAACGTTTCATAATACTGGTATAGTTTAATGCTTATATTGCCTCTTTTCTGCTATTTCATAATACTAACTTTACTTTCAAAGTATATAACACACATCTCTATTATGTGTTTAAGCAGCGGGTGAAATTGTGGCTGTTTCTTCACAATATATTCTGCAGTGTGCAAATTTGTGGTGGTTTCTGATAAAAAGTGTTTTTGATCCCCTACTGTTATCAAGATTCCTCAGACTCAGCTTCCATCCTGCGATTCCAAGCCACTGTTACGAATTTTCTGCATCCATTCTCAACCTCTTCACTTCCTTTCACTCTCTTAGATTTCTTGGCCATGTTTATATATTTCCTGTTATCGCTTTCCCCAACATTATGCAGCACTATTTTTTCGCTTAGTTTTCAGGTTTTGCATTTTTTAAATATGGTTTCCAACGTTCTTGATGTGCAAATGTGTGTCGAAACAGATTTTGTTGTTTACTGGAAAGGCCGTTATTCCAACAATAATCACAGGCACAGTTTCGATTTCACTTATTTTATTATTATTTCTCAATTAGCCAACCAATTAACTAATTCATTGTTTGATTAATCATTCGGTCGATCAATCAGCTAGATTTGTCAATGTCATTTCATCGCCATCCGCGACCACTGCAATGACCTGCCCACTCTATAGCAGATTTCTCTGTCTCCAAGTTTTCATATTGTTCATAATTTCTGTTCTTTGGATTTTTTTTCTTTTAGAATAATCAGTCTTCATCTCATCTTCTGTTTTATTAGTTTTAGCTTCTTTTAAGACATTAAACAGTTTTTTAAACTTGTACTTCATCACTATTTCTACTTCCCTCTCATTGTTCTTAATTATTGTTTAATAAGAATTTTAATGTCTTCTAATAGTTTCCACGTTGCATAACCCCTCTACTCTCCAATATTTGTAGTAAATGTAGACATTCTGTATTAGATTTTAAGTGACGGTTACAATGGTTATTTTCCTTTATGTTTCCGTCCAGTCTTGCTTTCTTTTCTTCCTAGACGGAAAGCAAAAACTTGTACTTTCACAGAATTAGTAATTAAAGTAAATGTAAAACGCTAGATTGTCTAAAGCTGTACTCAGTTTTTTTTTTTCGTATCGTTGAAACATCTTTTGACAGACTGCAAAGAAATACCAGTATAGATAAAAACGCTGAGAATTATCATCCGCCTGCTCATCATTTTTGCAAATGTTAAACAACAAACAACAATGGAGGCAGTAGACAACCCTGAAGCAGAACATTTCGCTTTGCTTATTTTTGGTTTTATTTTTTGTTTTGTTTTATATTTTCCTTGAGGGGCTCTTTTTCTCACCCAATATAAAAAAGCATTTATTTCAGAATATGTTCTCGTTGCATCTCTTCAGAGAAAAATTTTTTGCACATTGTGCTAAAGTTATTTTCAAACTTTCTGTAATTCTTATCGACTTTCAAAAACATAAAGATAAGATTTTTCTTCAAAATATAGTAAAAATGAAAGTAAGACAAACGTTTATTTATTATTTTTTTTTATATTTTAGAAGAAATTTTTTTTGAAACTAATTTACGTTGGAGAGATAAGCTTTTAAAGTTTCAATAGAACAGTACCATGTACATTAACTATTACATTCAAATATACAGACAAACAGACAGGCAGACAGATAGACAGATATAGATATATAGATAAGCATGCATGTATGTATGTGTATTTTTGTGTGATATATGTATATATATATATATATATATATATATATATACACTCACAAACACAAACACACATACACACATATATATATATATATACACATACATACTTCCCTATACACACAAATGAAAATGTGTATGTGTATATATCTCTGTGTGTGTGCGCACGCAAACTTGTGCGTGTGTGTGCACGTATATATATGTACACACACAGCTATTTACATACATACATACATACAAATTCAAGTCGGTATGTGTTTGTGTGTATTGGCCGTTGAATAACTCCAAATGACAGCTATGCTTGCATAACGGTTGAATTGTCTTCTTGTAGAATTCGTTCGACCTGCACCAAAATTACGCATCGTTTCAAATATTAGACCAAAGTTTGGAATAACCAAAGTGCTTTCTACATATGAAGCTCTTCTCAAAAACATTTCAACATCTTTGCTTTCTGTTCGTCATCCTTCAGCTAATTATTTAGTTATTGCTTTTCTGGTTATCATTTTTGTTATTTTTGTTGTAGAAGTTCTGTCTCTCTTCCCCAACTTCTTATCTCATACTTTTATATTTAATTCTTATAGTTTGTCCTCACTTCTCTTCGAATCTGTGGCTTTTGTTTTGTTCTTCTCTTTCGTTCTCCCTCCCTTTCTTCCATTGTTATTCTTGGTTTTTTGGGGGGTTTTTCGTCAGCGTGATACTTTATTTTTCAGCTTACGCTCAAAACAACTGTACCTGATACAGTTTTCTACAGTATGTCGTCTGCAATTGCATTGCCAGTCACTGCACTTTTATTTTTAAAAATAATTACTTATTACGAAACAGCGATCCCCTACCTTTTGTTCAGAAAGCAAGAAAGATGAAATTACAACACACATTCAAAACAGTGGATCGGTAGAATCCTTAGCACGTCGGACAAAATGCTTAGTGGCATATCTTCCGACTCTTTACATTCTGAGTTCAAATGCCGCCAAAGTCAACTTTGTCCTTTATCCCTTCTGTACCGATAAAATACAGTATCATTGAAGTATTGGGTAGATGTAATCGACTTGCTTCTTTCTCTCAAAATTGCAAGCCGTTCAGGGATAATATTACCTCGGTCGTTTATATGTCACCCAAACCGGATAAGCAGTGTTGAGTCGCAGGGACCAAGAAAATGAAATAAAATTCGTGCCTTGTATATCAAGTCATTGTATATACATCATTCTGTTTTTCGTTAGATGTTTCAGTTGACTTGTTACTGTAACTCCCTTATTAATCGATTCCTCTACTAGTTGCTCTGTTTAATGAGAAAATAATGACTTGTTAAATCGGTGAGTAAATGTTTTGTTAGCTGTATGAATTTTCTAGTAGATTTGTCAGAGAAATTTTATTAAGAATCCTATACTTCTCAGAATAGAGTTCATTAACCATATATTCGAGTTGCATTTCATTTCAATCAATTAACTCATAAATATAAGATATATTTCCCTCAAACAATCCTTAAATCTCCAAATTCACGCACGAAAGCAGTTTGCAATTTAAGAGTTTAAATAATTCATCGAAGCCAGAGATTTATATGCGAACATGAAACAACAGACTTATATTAAGGCATGTTAAAATGAATAGCATAAAAGATGAAGATTAATAGTTTTTATGCAAAATATTTAGGCTGTGCATTTCAAATATTTATAGAGTGTAATTACCGATGAAAAATCTGCATAATTATTTTAATGTGTATTTATAATATTTAAATGGGAATTAAGTCACTTCCTGTTTTCTCTATCTCTATAGCGTAATGCATATCGTGATATTTTAAACATTTTTCTTTCAAAATTCTCTTTGGCATTGATGAATGCAATATAATTTATGAGCTATAGCAATAAAGAGGTGATGAGTGGGAAGAAATAGTGAGTCACTGCATTAAATGACAAATATTATATTTAGTTTCCGCCCTTCTAATTTGAAATCCTGTCATGTCCGACTCTACCTTTCATCCCTATGGGTTAAGTAAAATAAATGGCTCGAATGTGGATCGTTTCAATCGACAACTCGTCTCCACTGCAAAAGCTGGATGTACGCCAAGTTGAAATGGAATCAATATAGAGAGATTCTAAATAACAGAAGGTCGTCACTGCAATTTGACATTGATAAATTTCAGGCCAAAATAATATTTACCTTCTAATTATTTCAGTCATTCGACTGGGGCCAGGCAACCACGTACTTTCGGGTTCAGCCCCATTGCGCGGCACCTAACCCGGGTCGACAAATACAACAAATTTGGTAGACAGAAACTGAATGGAGTCTCATCCTGTGTGTAAGCGTGTAAGCGTATATATATATATATATATATATATATATATATATATATATATATATATATATATATATATAATATGTATATATATTATATATATATAT
>NC_142937.1:67182511-67200011 GCF_046866305.1 Octopus bimaculoides | reverse complement strand
AACTCGAGTCGCCTTTATATATTTATATTTATATTTATATATTTGATCCTTTATATTGAGCACTCAATATTTCATCTACATTCAATACTTTATTTCATGGTGCCATCCATTTTTATTTTATATTATATATTATATATTGTATATTATATATTGTATATTCCATATTCTATACCCCACATTGGTTCTGCAGGAACATAAATAAAACATAAAAAACAGACAGTGTTGGAACTTTTTTAAACAAAATAATATATTCCTCTATACACAATCATACAAAAAAATCACCTTTTTTGTATTTATTTTTACTCGCATATATATATATATATATATATATATATATATATATATATATATATATATATATATATATATATATATATATATATATGATTATTAGCGATAGAAGCTGTTTCAATACCAAAAGTTACTAAAAGTCAATGTTGCTAATAATTACTTTTTTGATAAGCCCACTGGCTATTCGCGACACCTGTTTAGGTACTGAAATTCCATGTATGTCGCTAGCAGATATATTGCTGCTATCTCCAGCGTTCGAGCACCTCCCATAAACTAGATCCAGGAAGGCCGACCACATGATCTAGTAGTCTCGGCGCGGCGGCGATGGCGGATGATTTATTTCCCCGCTAGCGATGTAAACATGAGTGCTTATATGCATCGAAAACCAATATGAGTGTTTCTCTCATGGTAACTACTGCAGTATTTTGTGTAGTAGCTCAACTTCCAACGCAATCAAAATTAATAGATTAAGAAAAGAATTTGGTTGACGACCTAGACATTTCAGCAAAATCTCAGTCATACATCTGTCTTCGTTTTTTGTTTTTCTGTAAATCATATATATATATATATGTGTATATATATACTTTTCGACACACTTTTCCCTAGGAATCAACATATACTTTCTCACTGTCACCTGTATGTTCCAAAAGTATAATTTTCCCAAATAAAGTTCCGATGAAGCTGTAGGATGTTATCCGAGTACTGAACTAAGAGCCCACTGCATCTTATTGTAGAAACAGTTGTAAGCCAATGAAGTTCATTACGTAACCTTTGTTTTTCCGGTGTCATCTTTTTTTACCTATATGCATATGTATGTATATGTCTGTGTGGGAATATTTTTGGGTCTTTTGTTTGTCACGCTACCACCATCGCTTGAATAGCGATATTGTTTTGTTTACGTCCTCGTGGCTTAGCGGCTCTGCGAAAGGGATGGATAAATACCAGACTTAAAATTAGTTTTTCAAAAATGAAATTACTGGGATCGGTATGTTCTAGTAAAACCCTTTGAGGAAGTGCCACACTCCTAGTCGGCATTGTAAGGTTTGGAACAAGTTAAATGTGAATGGTAGATTTATATTACTCTATATTGAAAAATATGGAAAAAAATCTCACCAAACCACGTTAGTCTTCAAATTTTATTTTGTGACGGTCCGGTTGAGTTGTGGGTTAAAAAGATATGGTTGCCATACTGATTTATGTTATCATCTTGCCAGATTTGTAGCAAGAAAGGCTGAAAAAAAATTGGCTTCTGAGTTAACCTTAGACAGAACACATGATATATATGACTGCAACTGTTTGCTATAGGGCTTATGTCGAATCAATTTTACTCATAATGCTACAGAAGACAATTGTCCCAGATATCACTTACTGGAATCGAACTTGGAATCATGTGTTAGCGACGCAACCTAAACCATACTGCTTAGCCTAAATAATAGCACATCAGATCAGTCGCCTCATCTGTCTCGGAAAACTCACTACAAGGTAGCTATGCAGCTGTTGCTGCTGCTGCTACTACTACTACTGCTGGTGCTGCCACTGCCGCTGCCGTTGCTGCTGTTAGAGTTATTTCTGCTGCTCTGAAGAGGCCATAAAAAGTTAATAAAGTTGACCAGGCATTGAACAGTGTGTCTCTATTCATAAACAGTCAAGTAGTTGTCAACAGACAGAGCGATTAAAACATGAAAGCTGTGATTTTTGTGATGAATTTTTATGTTTGCGAATATTTTCTGTACATTAAGTATTTAAAAATGAAAACAAAACAACATATTTTAATATCCATTGAGCCATCTGCGTTAATATGTCACATAAATGATGAGAAGCTTGAAGTAAAAATGATGACGATAATTACGATGGTGATGATGATGATGACGACGACGACGACGACGATGATGATGATAATGATGATGATGATGATGATGATGATGGGATATTTAAGCAATTAACACCTTTAGTATAATTGTGGCAATAATATAGATGAACCAATATAAGGCAGCGAGCATAGGTATAGAGATTGCATGCATGTATATGAGCCTATATAGGTATAAATATATATATATATATATATATATATACATATATATGTGTGTGTGTGTGTGTGTGTGTGTGTGTGTGTGTGTGTGTGTGTGTGTGCGTGCGTGTGTGTGTGTATGTGTGTGTGTGTGTGTGTGTGTGTGTGTGTGTGTGTGGGTGTGTGTGTGTGTGTGTGTATACATGCACATTCACACAGAAATATATATATCAATATATAAACATACATACACACACATCCTTATGTGCGTGTACACACTAAACGTATCTATTTATCATTATTAATGTTTCGGCATATTCGAACATAGATATCCTATCGCTATTGTGCTTTGCCAACGAAGAACACCTCCTATTGTTCTTGGATCTGTGTAGTTTTGACAGGTGAAGCACATAATAAGGTCGATATACCATGGAGTTTCAAAGTTCTTTTACATTATTAGATCACGTGTGTATGACAATATATCGCGTAATGGTTACAGATGTTCTATGTTACGTTAAACAACAGCGATCAGATAGTCATGGTCAACGCGCTCAGAACATATTAAGTATGAATAGAACCTCTTAAAATGTTATACATTAGATATTCTCTGTTCCGTTATGTATGTATGTATGTATGTATGTATGTATGTATGTATGTATGCTTGCATACATGTATGTATATATATATGCATGCATGCACGTACGTACGGTTTAATGTAAGTTCGTGTCTGTATGTATGTATGTATGTATATATTAATGTATCTATGTATCTATGTATACTCATGTACACCGTTTTTACGTGTGTATAAGTCACATTATTATACATTATCATTATATCAGGTCATCCTATAAGTTTTGTCCGAATTTTGAATTAAGAAAACAAGTGATCAAATGTTATATTTAATTGAAATTTAATCATCAATGTACTTTCCCTGATTATCTATGACTTCCTTCCATCAATTTACAAGCTTTTTTAATCCAATTGATGTAAAACTCTTTTGGTTTCAAAGCGAAGAACTCTGAAATGTCAGTTTCGACCTCCAAATGTCCTTCAAATGATTCTGTAAACTACGAAACAAATGGTAGTCTGAAGGAGCAAGCTCAGGAGAATAAGGTGGATGAGGAATTTTTTCCCAACCAAGTTCTTCGATCTTCTATGATGTGATCTTTACAGTGTGGGGTTGCACATTGTCCTGATGAAACATCACTCCTTTTTGATTCACTAAAGCTGGTCTTTTTTTCTTCAAAGCTTCATTCAAACGCTTTAATTGCTGACAGTAGAATTGAGCATTGATTGTTGCATTAGTTGGTAACAATTCAAAGGGAATTTCTCCTTGGCAATCCCACCAGATAGAGAGAAGAACCTTTTTCCCATGAAGTTCCCTTCTCGGTTGTGGTTGAGCTTTTTCCCTTTTACCAAGCTACTGTTTACGACGTTTAACATTTCGATAGAAGATCCATTTTTCGTCACCAGTCTCAAGTCTATCCAAAAAGGATGACATGAGTTCGAGAGATTGGAGAGAAGAGTAGATGTCAACTCGGAAATTGTGATTGCTTTCGGACAATTCATGAGGCACCAATTTTCCAAGTTTAGGAACCTTTCCAAGTTGTTGAAGATGACGATGAATAGTTGTAAGGTTTGAACTAAACTTTATTACCAATTCTTCAACTGATAATGCAGGATTTTCTTCAAGTAATGCCTTAAGGAGCTTATCATCAAACGCAACTGGACGTCCTGTTCGATCTTCATCTTCAAGGCTGACATCTCCACTTCTGAATTTTGCAAACCATCTTCTGCAAGTTCTTTCATTCAAGCATTCTTTCGCATAAACTGAGTGTATGCTTCGAGTCACTTCGGCTGCAGAGTTTCCTTTTTTGTACTCATAAATTATTATGTGCCTCAAATGCTCTTTGGATACTTCCATGTTAGAAAGAGTTTTAATCAAAGAAATTTTAATTCTGTAAAATAATATTTAATTAGTTTGAATGTACACAAATGCATAAAAATAATTTTTAATTCCATTAGACATTCTAACATACTATTAAATTTCATTCAATTTTAATAAAGGTAAAATCGGACATAACTTATGGGATGACCTGATAGTATATATTTATGTGGGTGTATGTATATATTAGCGATAAGACAGTATATCGCAAAATAATATCTATCCCCACTTAAATGTGGATGTTCTGTAAGAACAAAATGTATTGCGGTAGATACCATAAGGGAAATTCTCATATTGGCTTTTGGTGCAAAATGCACGCTTGTTTATATCGCTAACAGGGAGATATATCCCTGCTATCACCGGCACCGATATAACCAGATCATGTTATTTCGAACTTCCTTACGCTCGTCAATGATGGATGTTCGACCGCTAGGGATAGCAGTGACTCATCTCCCCGTCAGCGATGTACACAAGATCAGTGCCAAAACAGGCGCTTGTGTCACAATTATCCATTGAACTTGTTAATATATATTTAATCCAAGGTCCCCTCCATTTTCTTATTGCTATATATATATATATATATATATATATATTAGTGACAGATTCAATATTAATACTGAGAGGTAATATTTATCCCGACTTAAACGTGGATGGTGTTAGAACAAACTTTACTCCTGTAGATACCACACATAAGAGAAACTGTTGCATTGGTTTTCGGGGCAAAAATGCGCGCTTGTTTATATCGCTAGCGGGGAGATAAACATCCGTCAATTGTTATAGGGGAATGGATGCTCCAAAGAAGGTAGCAGAGTGTATGGCTTCAAGTAGTAATAGAAAACATGAGTTCAACAGAAGATAGGAAAGCTTCTTTCAAATCCAACTATGGTGTTCTCTACTAAAAATAGCGAGAATATTTCATTTGCTACGTGAAGGGCAAGCTAGAGAAAAGAAACAATGGTGATCTAGACAAGGGGTAGTGAGATCTAAGTATAGTGCTGAGATATGATAGTATTTGGGGTAGGGTGGATAATAGATTTCTTTAAAATAATAACTGTAAAGGGTAAAAATCTCATGGAAACTAAAAATAAAATTATTTTGGAGATTTATGTAGTGGCAAGATAGCCAGAGGAAGTTTTGGAGATGATAATAATAGCTTGTCCACTTTATTATTGTGGCGTACGCATGATAGTGATAACTTTGATATTATGAACGGCAAAGAAGCTCTTGGCAACATAAAACTATATGGATCGTTTGAAGGTTGTTTTCAAAGTGAAAACATCAAATACAATCCTTAGTGTAAAATATGAATAGGCTAAGTAAATGCATTCGGATAGAAAACTGACTAAGAAAAGAACAAAATAGTAAAGAACAGCGGGATGCAGTTACCCGGTAATGAAGTCATACGGTTCATAAGCTCGGATATTTTATATACTTAGGTGTGATAGAATTACATAATATAAAGTTTCCTAAAGGAAATATTTACAAAGGAATATTACTGTAGGTGAAATTTAGAAATGGGTGCGTTAAATCTGAGCTAAATGGCAAAAAAATGTATAGAAGTTATAAAGACATTGCCCATATCGCTTAAAAGGCATGGTGGAACATTGGGAAAGTGAAATAAACAATAGCATTAACTAATATTGGAAAACTAGGAGAACAATGGCCATATATGGAAACATTACGCTTCCGAATTTATATATTTCGTGTAAAAGATTGTTCACTAATAATTATGCGTTATTAAATGGTTGCCAATAGAGGAAGAAAAACAGGTGTAATATTAGTAGGTAAAAATATTATGACACTGCCTATTGAGAGGAATAAAGATCGGAATGGTTAATACTAAAGGATTTATAGTAGTTGAAGAATTCAAGAGAATCAGAAAAGAAAAGTGTAGGTGTAGTTAAGAAGCTTGCGTTGCAATCAAATGGTTTCAGGTTCAGTCCCATTGCACGTACACTGTGCAAGTTACTGTTGTCAATACTATAGCACCCGCACCCGTCTAACCAGTGCCTTGTGAGTGAATTTGGTAGAAGGAAATTGTGTGGAAACCCATCGTATATCGTACATATATAATCTTGTGGTGTGTGTGTGTGTGTGTGTGTGTGTCTTTGTGTTTGTGTTTGTGTATATCAGCCTGTAACTAAGTGGTTTCGGCTAAAGAAACAGATAAAATAAATGCTAGATTTTAAAATATATCAGTCGAAACGTTGTGTTAACAAGAAACAAGATGGGGGGGGGGGGGGGGCAAATATCCGTCAAATGTAAATAATGTAAATAGTGTAAATAATGTACATAATTCCTCATCTCTTAAATATAGAACTGCATTAAAAAATCTCTGCTCGGTGCGTTCGGTGAACACGAGAATCTGACGAGCGAGCATTACAATTCTGCACTCTGAGCGTAACGGCTGAAAACTGACGTGGCTTATCGGCACGACAATTCTCACGCATGGTCAGGAAGGGTGGTGTCACCTTCAACCCAAAACATTCTGCCCATGCGGCATTAGTTTTGGTGGAAAGAAATAAAGTCGGAT
The DNA here is from genome assembly GCF_046866305.1 of Octopus bimaculoides. Taxonomy (NCBI): domain Eukaryota; kingdom Metazoa; phylum Mollusca; class Cephalopoda; order Octopoda; family Octopodidae; genus Octopus; species Octopus bimaculoides. Next base: position 67,193,234 of record NC_142937.1, on the reverse strand, counting down.
CTTTTTAAACACACTTCATATATTCAGAAGCCCATAGTCGAACAAATCGACCCCAGAACCTATTCTATCGGGCTCTTTGCCGAACCGCTAAGTTACGAAGACGTAAACACACCATCGTCGGTCGTCAAGCGATGGCAGTGGTGGGGGGGACAAACACAGATACACAGACGTACATATATATATAAATAAGGATAAGATCAATATTAAAATATCGATTTTATAAAGTGGCTAGCATAGGAATAAAAACCATCAAAGGTAATTATTTAAAGCTATATGAACATTTATTGTGGTTTTAGAGTCAACCCATGACTGCTATTTTCAGCGTGGTCGTATCCCTTAGATACCCTAAACTGTAATTTTAAATAATTATTACCTTTGATGGTTTTTATTCTCATGCTGGCCACTTGATAAAATCGATATTTAAATATTGATCTGATTTATATAAATTTATATATTTATTTCGTCATTATATTTATTGCGGTGATATTCTGACCATATCGCACGAGGAGGTTTTAGGCAGGCAATTTGAAGTGGTCGTGTGCATACGTGCATATATATGTATGTATACGTTCGTATATGTAAGTATATCGTCTGTTGTGTATATATATACATATTTGCATTTATGTGCTTTTCTGAGTATATTCCACTGATGAAGGCAGAGCATTTCTTATGCAGAGTCAGAAATCCGGGATCTGGAATTATCCAGTAATTTTTTTGCTAGTTTATTTTGTCTCTTCGTCTTCTCTCCTGGTGCTATATGAACATTTATTGTGGTTTTAGAGTCAATTCCTGATTGCTATTTTCAGCGTGGTGGTATCTCTTAGATACCCTAAATTATAATTATATATATATATATATATATATATATATATATATATACGACGGGCTTCTTTCAGTTTCCGTCTATCAAATCCGCTTATAAGGCTTTGATCGGCCCGAGGCTGTAGTAGGAAACACTTGCCCAAGGTGCCACGCATTGGGACTAAACCCGGAACCGTGTAGTTGGTAAGCAAGCTTTTTACCACACACACTCCTGCACTTATTGTAAGTTTTTACGAAAATGATACAGAGGATAATTTATCTGTCAATAGTAGCTGAATTGTAGAGTGTCTACAGGTTACCTTTATATAAACTGAAATTTAAAAGTAGATAAGTAAATAGTATATATGAAGTAAGTGGAGCATTTCATGGAATACTAACATATAAACCAGGTGTCCAGTATTACAGAATAGGAATGTGGTGGCCGGGGTTCTATCACAGACAAATCCTCCGGTATTGAAATATGGATACATAAACATAAACTTGAGGAAGTTGCAGGAATAGATTAAAGTTTAGATATTCTAGAAGATAAGTTTTAACTCTGAAAAATAGGTTGTAGCCAATACATCAGAAGTAAATTCTAGAGAAGAGACTGAAATGATAAATAATATAAATCAAGAAGAATATTTGAGTCAGCTTTTATCAACTTTTTACGAAGAATATTAACAAACGGTTATTGTAAAGCATTATACACCGGTGTATAGAATGTGATATTACAAGTGAAGACATACGTAATTAATATATACATGCAATAGATCACATATGTATAAACTAGAATGTTTAAAACAACGAAAGCAAAAACAATTCCCATATGAAATACATGAAATAACATCAAAAATATAATATCTCCGGATGACAGTCAGTCAATATAATGTTAGTTTTAAAGTGTTTAGAGTAAGAAACTGAAATAGCAAAGTGTTGCAGACAGAGTAAAGTTATTTTATATATACACTTCTCAAAAATACTATCGAAACAAATCTGCCAATATTCGACAAAAGTAGACTAAAGAAAATACCGTATTGGAAAATTTTAGGATTCTAATCCAATTTTTATGGTTTACAAAAATCCATCAATTTGCGGTCACTCTTGAAAGGATATGGTAAATGTTTAACACTTTAGAATTTAAACTGGCAATATTGAGTAGTAAATTTCTACCTATTTAGGTTAAAACCGGTCAGATCTGCGCTCTCACACCTACTCTACGTCATTCTAAAATTCTAGGGCAATCAGATCATCGAAATCTTGAAGCTACGAAATAATTCAGGATTAATTCAAAACAATGTGAGCAAATAACGATGTAACAAAGTAGCATGAATGTTAAAGGTTTAACAAACGTACCTTCGTTGATGAGAAAAGGAATAACTAATAATATATGTATAGAGAGATAAAATGATAAATGAAAATGAAATGAAGTTTATAACTGAAGTAAATTACTGAAAGGTAACAAGATATACGTTTTTTATGTAAATTACAACATACCTTTGGGAAATGCTGAGAAGGGGATCTACAGATTCTCTGCTGAATATTAACGAAATTATATTTAGAATATCAAATCGAGGAATAAGAGCCAAGAATTTGAGTGAATCACTTCTGGGAAATTTTGACAGGATACCCTATTTCATGATTCGAGTTTCTTAAGAAATACTTTTACATGCACTAATTGTGGCTAGCCAGCAGTCAAATTTTCCAGGTAAAACTGAAATTAGATGAGATATTTTCTTGTTACTCCATCTCATTTTAATCCAGTTTTTGACTTGATTTCCCCGGTTTAAACAATAAATTTAGAATAAAATTAATATATTGCCTGAATTTTTTAATGCACATACTTTATTTCAAGATGTGTAAAATATCTTAAAAGAAATGTTAGATGCAATTTGGTTGTCAAATTGATAAATGTGACACGATTGCAATAAAACTGGAAGATCTTTTTTTGTAAATAAGAGAGAAAAATTCTTGCAAATAAGCATAACACTGCTTGGTTGGATGAGGGTTGCAAATATTTGAATGTGTTGTTGAATAATGAGGTGGAACCGAAGGACATGAATAACAAAGCTGTTGTAATACAGGTGAGAATTCAGTGAGATGTTTAACCAAGGAATACGATCTACATGATCAACACAGAGGAGAGTAATGTATTTATCGAGATAATCTACAGCCTTGCTTCAGTGGATGAAAACTGAACTTGATGAAATGGATAAGAAGTATCAGAAAATTATCAAGAATGTACCAGAGGCTAAGGAGTTGTATTGTAATACATTATTTACAAATAAGTATTAAAGAAAGAGAATCGTTCTAGGTAGCATACACAGTACTCTCTAGAATTTGCAGTGTAACATAGACAGAGTCTCAAGGAGACTGCTGCGAGTAGAGAAATATGTACGGGAAAAGGAAATCTGAATTGAATAAGAAAGAAGAGAAAAGATGAAGCTAAAAATATAATGGGAACAGTCCTTTTTTTTTTTTTTGAGAGATCAAAACAGACCAACAAAATGTTAAGAAAAATGAAAGCGCTTTTCAGAAACTAAACAAAGTAAGTACATTCTAAAGAGATACAAACAAAAAACAAGGAACGTAATACTAGTTTTATAAAATAAAAATCGATGGTTAGTTGTCGTAAGTAATAACAATAAAAGATTCGTACACCTAAAGCTTTCATTCAATGCACATTGTTAAAATACCCAGCTTAATTAAGGAAGCAAATTTACCATTACGTGATTTATCGATTATTGAAAGAATATAGAATCACACCATTTGCCGTCTTTTAAGATGACAACAAGGCTATGAGATTGTAAAATTATCAGAAGTTAAGAGAAACAGTATTTAAACTTCAATTTTCAATTGAAGCTTACGCTTAAATAATTTAACCTGTTAATAATAAAGTCACCATTTATATCTTGCGTGTTGTTTGATCGTTCTCTTTGAACAGCAAAGTGCGATAAACTTGGCAGGGTTTTGTGAAATAATCTCACCGTCTCTTTCACTCAAAGAACTTCCCTCTTGAGATACAGTGTTGTGATGGATCGAGCAATCAGAGCCTGGAGTGTTAAGGAGATCGGGAAATGAGTCAATGACTAATAAATCTGATTCCGTCAGCTTAACTATTTCGTCTTGAAATGTCGGACACTGCTTCAAATTCAGAAACTGTTTACATCATTACTTTTCCGAACGTAGGAAAACTCATATTCCAGCTGTTTAACTACCTTTACTAAATTAGCATTTTTATGTTCCTACATGTTTTATTATTTTTATTGGTCCAGTTGAGAACAACTTCGTATTCCATCCTTTCGTGGGTTGATAATATAAGGTATCGGACAATTCCCGAGATCGAAGGTATCGACTAACCACCTCCTCCTGTCAAAAATGCTAGCCTTCCGCCTCAATCAGAAACGATTATTTTCTTTTATAAGGATATTGCCAGGAGAACAAAAGAAAGAGGTAAAGAGGCGCCAACTAGAGAACAATGACGTCCAAAAAAATTAACGATTCTGGATGGTCTCAATGATAAAAGTTACATATAGAGGTTGCGGATGAATGCAACAAAATGAACATTTTCAACGTTGTTCTCAAAACTTCTGTGGCATCAAAATTGGTGATGCTAACTTCCATATCCTCCGATTATTCTCTCTCAGTGTCCATTTTCTCTCCGACTGTAAGGGGAATTTTCATCTCTGCACAATTATATGCAGTTTAACAACATTTCATAACATGAATTGAGCTCTTCTATCATTATGGATAGCGCCGTATTGAGAAAACATATTTCAAACATAAACGTAATACCTCTGAAAATTCTATGATTTGAGGTGTAATAACTGCGTTAGGAAAAACAAACGGGTAACGGCAGTATTAAAAATAACTATCGCTATACGATATTCTGACTGTTTAGGTCCCACAAAATCCAAAGAAATGAGTTCCGCAACCTGATTAATCGTAATCAGATTTTGACTTGCAGGATTTTAAAATTCACGTTTTAGTATGGAGAATTTAAGGAGGTCACACAAGCTTCATCATAAGAAAATGGAAGAAAAGTTGCTGGTTTATTTTTACATAATGCGAGAAGTTTTTTACACCTTATTAAAACAATTTGGTGTGAATAAACCAAGAATGCATAGAAGAAATTTTTAATTTGGTTCAGTAGATCAGTGCATTGTAGACGAGACCCTTCCTCATACATCGTCTTTTACATGTCGGTAAGAAAGTTTGATTATACAATGTAATATTTTACCATTCTTTATTTCACATGTACGAGATTTATCAAACGTAATTCAGGCATTTTATTAACCTGTAAATATGGTAAAGTGTCACCCAAGAACATAATGATGTCATTTAAGTAAGCATCCAACGATTGAAGCAGGGTCTTTCTCGATATAAAAGACACAATTCACTTTCATAGAGAATACAAGAGGACAAAACTTAACCTACTTATTATAATGTTGCAGTTAGAGAAATGTTTGATTTATTAGTTCACCATTGCTATTGCAATGAAGTTCTTAATAGCATAGAATCAAGCATTTTGTATATCGATTATAATTTTTTTTTTCTTTTTAGCAAAAACACTAACATCATTTTGAGGAATGGAAAAGTTGACAATTTTAGAAAAGGTCTTACTTTATCAGAAAAAGAAATATGTCACCATCATGTTCTGAACAGAAAATATATACGTAAACACAAAGATATGCAAGAAATGTAGAGGGGGATATATAACACAGGCTAAAATTATTCAGTCCCGTAAGTCAACCCTCAGCTGGAAAGCTCCTGGATCAACAATTTTATAAATGCATATGAGATATTTATAAACCACTCCAACGCTGTTATCAGAAAACCAGACAATGCTAGATTGGCTGACTAAGACAGAAATGTAATAGCGAAATATGAGGGCATAAATCTTTCTCTGAATTACGAACCTATCACCTGTCTATCAACTATAAATAAAATCTCCACATCAACAATCTCGTGCAGGATAAATGCACATCAAGAAAAGAATTATATCTTAACAGATGAAGAAATAAGATTGGTGGAAGTCAGTTAAGAAGACTGTAAGAACGAAAGTCCGATAAGTATAGCAATAACTGGAGAAGGCAGAAATGAAGTTAAGTATTTAAACATTACGCGATTATAAATAAAGGCGCAATTACAAATTAATACACACAGATAACACATGCTGTAACGTATAAACAAAACCCTATAACCATAGCACTGTATACTTGGAGTACATAGAGGAAGACAGAGCTAAGTTTATTGATGCAACATATAGGTATAATATGATGATGATTATGATGATGATGATGATGATGATGATGATGATGACGACGACGAGGACGACGACGACGACAAGAGTACTCAGAGAGCGAAAACTTCCGCCGAGGCTACACCAACGTCCTCTCAACGATTAGCCGGAGATGATTTTTTTTTTAAACGAGAATATCTGAAATAAACTCGACTGCTCTCACAAACTAGGATACTAAAAAAGAAATCAACCGCTCTTTAGAATTAATTTTTAAAAAAGCGGAGAAATAACCCAGAATCCTAATCCGGTACCGGATCGAGCCCCAAATCTAATCGGTTCATGCCAGTCACGAGGCCAAACTTCCGTGAAAGTTTCATCTGAATCCATCCAGCGGTTCTTGAGATATCTTGTCCATGGACAAACAAACAAACGCGACTGAAAACAATGCTTCTGCCTTCGCTAAGGTGGAGGTAATAATAATAATAATAATAATAATAATAATAATAATAATAATAATAATAATAATAATAATAATAATAATAATAATAATAATGGAACTACCAGGCTAACATATTAAAGAACGGCAGCTTCACATGTCGTGTATGTCAACAACAAAATGAAACCATTGATCATGTTGTCTCCATGTGCAGTTTTCTAGAGCCTACAGAATATCTTAGCAGGCATGGTACAGTTGCAGAATATATTCACTGGGTAATTTGCAAAACCGGGACTTGCCCCATAATAAAAACTGGTGGGAACACAAACCGCCTCCAGTGCTTGAAAATGGTCACATCCCACTCCTCTGGAACTTCACCATTCAAACTGACAGAAAGATAGATGCAAATAGGCCCGACATCATATTGAAATATTTCAGACAAAAATCATGCCTCCTCATTGACTGAGCATGTATAAGGATCTTGAAATAGAAATTAGCAAAATGTGGAACCTGAAGACTAAAACAATGCCTGTTGTAATAGGTTCCCTAGGAATGATAGCAAAAGGGGCTGATTGCTACCTAGCTCAGATATCAGGAAACCCCAAAATGGCAGAAATTCAAAAGATAGTGCTCATGGGAACTGTCCACATCCTACGTAAAATACTGTCTATGTAATTTCAAATCGAAACAAATTTCACATATTGTGAGTGTACAATTCATACAAATTTGGCATTTAGTCTCCTTCAAAGTAGTTCCTTAATCTAACACTTAATCTAAGGCTGTTTCCATTGATGGAAGCATTCCTGGAACACGTTTTCTGGGATAATCGTCGCATTCATTTTGATTTCCACGACGTCCTGAAATGGTCTTCCGTTCAAGTGGGATTTGATTTTTTGAAAGAGGAAAAAGTTGCAAGGGCGAGATCTAGCGAATACGGTATCTGTCGGACCTGGGGAATGCTGTGCCTAGCCAAAAACTGCTGCACAATCTGTGCTGAATGGAAAGGTGCGTTGTCATGGTACAATTGCCACTCACCGAGCGCAAGCAATTGTTGACTTTTTGACGAATAGCATCCCGCAAACGCCGCAAAATGTCACGGTAGTACTCTTTGTTTACTGTCTGATCAGATGGAGCACACTCATGATGAACAATCCCCTGGTATTCGAAGAAAACAGTCAACAGTGTCTTCACATTGCTTCAACACATTCGTGCTTTCTTCGGTCTCGGAGGGGTTGGGGTTTTCCACAGCGAAAACTGAGCCTTTGGTTCGGGCTCATAGCCATAGACCCACAATTCATCACCCGTTATGACCATTTTCAGAAAGTGTTCATCGTTCTCGACACAATGAAGGAAATCTTATGCAACTGGAATCCGAGTTTCTTTTTGGTCAGCTGAAAGCAGTCTCGGCACAAACTTGGCGGACACGCGTCTCATACCCAAATCTTCAGTGATAATGTGCTGAAGTGAACCATCACTAATCTGAACATCCTCTAATAACTCACGGATGGTGATTCGACGATTCCCCCTCACAGCTGCACGCACATTTGCGATGTTTTTCTCAGTTCTGCTGGTTGTGGGTCTCCCAAAACGTTCTGCCATCTTGGAAACGTCTGAACCACTCGTACATTTGTGTGCGGCTCATACACTCCTCTCCATTCACTTTCTGCAACTTTGCTTAGGCCTCTGAGCAGATATCGCCATAACAACTTTTTCTGTCATAGTCAGTGCGACGATCACACGCTACACACCTTCCTTTCAAGCAATGTTGTGAACAGCGGAAGTGAGTTACAACGTTAAAACTAGTGCACATGCGTGCTTTAGCTTCGTTACTATGGCAACAATACGAATACTTCTTGATCACACCACGTATGGACTATGAGGAGAGGGTCTATCATTCCAGTAGTAGGGGAACTCGGAGCACTAGCAACAAAGTTCAAGAAAAATGTCAAAGTAATCAGAATTGACATGAGAGCAGAGCAAGCCCCCAAAAACTGCTCATAGCCATGTGGTGAGAGGAATTCTTTGGGGTGTGAATAATACACCTCTGGAAGCATGGGTGTTTCGTTCAATATCCTTAAACAACCCTTATTCAGGGACCTTTTGAGGGGGATGGGCTACTCGACCTGAAGAAAATTCTAACTTGGCCCCACCTGCAAGGTTATGTACTGTTTATCTTGGTACGTGATCACCATGTCACGCACATATTGTTGTGACACATGTGCCTGGTGTACCCTTATGAGACGGATAGTCATGATGCATATACTAGGCTTCGTACATTTTACCCCAGTGTCACTTTGATGGCATGCACTGCTCTCTCACTCAATAATAATAATAATAATAATAATAATAATAATAATAATAATAATAATAATAATAATAATGATAATAATAATATCATTATTATTATTATCATTATTGTTATCATTATTATTATTATCATTATTGTTATCATTATTATTATTATTATTATTATTATTTGGCACAACGCGAATACAAAAGACGCTATGACAATGTGGCAAGAAAGATCCATTGGGAGCTCTGTGGAAATCACGGCCCACAAAGAGTAAATACGTGGTATGAGAAAATTCCAGAACAGTCACCGAGAATAAGAATGGCAAAATCCTGTAGAATGCAACGATGTCACCTGACCAGACATCCGAAACCGGACATTTTCCTGGTGAATAAAAACGAGAGAACATGTATGATAATCGACATAGCATACCCCAGTGACAACAGGATCAATGTGAATGGTGAATAATAAAATAAACTATGATGATTTGAAGTGGGAAATACGAAGGTTGTGGTCAATGAAGAGAGTAGGCGTGATGCCAATAGTAATTGGTGCACTTGAAAGTATCAGCACTCATCTACCAGCATGGCTGACAAAGATCAGTACAAGTATGAAGGTAGAACACCTACAAAAATCAGCATTAGTTGGAACCGCAAGAATTCTTCGCAGAATTCTTGAAGCATGACCAGTAAACAAACGTCACTTGAGTCTGCTGACGCTTTCCATCATAGCCAGTAAGTTGAGTTTTCATATAATAATAATGATGGGAATGATTATGATGATGATGATGATGATGATGATGATGATGATGATGATGATGATGATGATGATGATGATGATGATGATGATGATGATTATGATGATGATGATGATGATGATGATGATGGTGATTATGATGATGATGATGATGGTGATGATGATGATAATGGTGGTGGTGGTGATGATGATCATGATCATAAAGTTAAATGTTAGACATCTTATTACCGAAAAACGAAGTAGCTAAAAGTAAGCAGCAATTATTAAAACGGATAGTGATGGATAAGTGAAAGAGTGGATTTGATTAAATCAAGAGAAATGATAAATGTTGTCTCTTAGGATTTACCCTCTCCAAGGACTTTTGCATGTCTCACTAGGTTGTCTACCTTCATTAATTATGAAACGGCTCAATAGTTCTTTTTCGCTTTCAGACAAAATAGCTCTTAAAAGCAATAGGTAAATGGTAAATAGAAGAGCAAGAAATAAGAAAACCAACATAAGCAAAGACACTGTCACAACCAAGAAATGTTTGATTAATATCATACAATCCTTAATTTGGTTTCTGATTAAGCCTAAACTACGACTTGTCTGGTCGAAAAACGAAGTGAGGCTTCGCGTTGGGTTGATGAATTCCTAATAGTTAAAGAAGAGTAAATTTTAACTAAAATAAGTGGAAAGTTTTTGTTGCCTGTGTTCAAGTGAAAGTTGTAGGAAGAACGGATTTTAAATAAATGCAGGCACCACTTTTCAGAGCGTGTAACCTTGTAATTAGATATGAGTTTGAGGTACATGATGTCAGTTTATATTCCAATTATTAAAGATTCATTTACTTGATACCAGCTGAGATATTCTTTTATTGATATTATCAACGTTTGTTTTAAACTACGTGCAGGTTCTTAATAAATACATATGAACGTTTCGTTATGTTTGCTACAGGTTTCGTGTTTGTCTATATTTTAAATGAGAGTAACATGTCTTTGATCTGGTATAAAGTTTACAGATTCATTAAGATTTTTTTTAGTATTGAGTTCTTTATCTGTGTCGTCTCCTTGGATTACAAAATTAGTATCATGTTCTTTCAAACTTCAAACCTAGACGGATAGATTCTTTCTAATCATCTTTAGTCTTTATTTTCGAAAATATATGAAAAGAGTATTGAATTGGTTAATACTTAACTGTTTACCAGGAATAATTTCTC
>NC_142937.1:67175011-67177511 GCF_046866305.1 Octopus bimaculoides | reverse complement strand
CATCTGTAAGTCAAATATACATCTAACGTCACATGATATCGTCCATTTATTTATCTTCATGTTTCCATTTCATTTGTTTCAGTCATTATACTGCGGCCATACTGGGGCACCACCTTCAAGAATTTTTATTCAAATCAATCGACTGCAGTGCTTATTTCTTCAAAGCAAGATACTTATTCCATCGACCTCTTTGCGGAACCGTTAACTTACGTGGACGTAAGCACACCAACACTGGTTTTCGAGCGCTGTCGGTAGAGAAACATGGACGTAAAGACACGAATTCACACACATATACGTATGTGTACATATATATATATATATATATATATATATATATATATATGCGAGTAAAAATAAATACAAAAGAGGTGGTTTTTTTGTATGATTGTGTATAGAGGAATATATTATTTTGTTTAAAAGAGTTCCAACACTGTCTGTTTTTTATGTTTTATTTATATTCCTGCAGAACCAATGTGGGGTATAGAATACGGAATATACAATATATAATATAATATACAATATATAATATAAAATAAAATAAAATAAAATAAAATTTAAATGGATGGCACCATGAAATAAAGTATTGAATGTAGATGAAATATTGAGTATTCAATATAAAGGATCAAATATATATATATATATATATATATATATATATATATATATATATATATATATATATATATATATATATATATATATACAAATATACGCGTACGTATATATATATATATATGTATTTTGTGTGTGCATGTATGTATGAACACATATATGTGGTTGTGTGTGTGCGTGTGTGTGTGTATCATTATTATTATTATTACTGCTACTACTACTACTACTACTACTACTACTACTACTACTACTACTACTACTAGATTCTTTCCCGTTTCTACCCTGCCGGTAAAGATATTTGTCTATCATACACGAACCTTCATAAATTGTTCCAAGTGAAAATTTTTATTTTTAAAGTACGCGTTGCATTGTCTATATTTTGAAAGCAGACAAAGAAGGACGAGCGCGCGCACACACACACACATACATACCCAAGAAAACACACTCACAATCAACCAAAGAAAATAACTATGTATATATATATATATATATATATATATATATATATATATATATATATATATATATATATATATATATATATATATATATATATATATATATGCGAACTTTATGTTAGTTAAAATATGTTAGTGACATATTTCAATTTCTGAAGCCAAATCCAATGCAGCTACCGCGGAGAAAAAGAATTTTCTCTTATAGTAAAAAGAAGAGAAAACACAATATCTGTCCATTGCTGCTCCTTGTCGGATTCCCAGAAGCATTTCTAGCTTTTTAGCCATTATCAATAGGAAATACCGAAGAGAGGTAAATCTGGATAGGTTTAAAGCGATAGTTTTAACTAAAACGCAATCAACAACATTGACCGAGTGGCACCATTAGACTGCTAGTTCGGAAGAGTTTCTGAAGAATCAGCACCAAGCAGTGTTTAGGTATAATCGAACTTCAGGTTAGTTAAACTATGCTTGTAACATATTTCAACTTGGAAAGATAAGTTCACTACTGTTATCGTGGAGAAAAAAATTCTCTCATTTGGTAAAAAGATGTAAAAACACCGTATCCGTCCAGTGCTAAAGAGCTAGAAACGTATCTGGGAATGACAGTTACCCACTAGTATGACTGTTACTCTCTTCAAAGCCAACATTCGTGCAACTTCGTCTTTTAGTAGCTATTTCAATTTTTTCCAGCTCTTTGTCACTCACTCATGCATCCCCAGGCATGGCAGTGTCTATGACCTTGGTTTCTTTCTTCGCTTTTTATCCACTACAACAATGTCCGATCTCCAAGGATCTATCACTGAGTCACTGAATTGTAAAATCTCAGTAGATTTTATGCTCATTATTCTCAGTGACTCCTTCTGGTTTAAGCTCTTTATGTACTTTATGTTGTTTATGTTCTTTCAGGGACTTATTTCTCACACATTTTGCAGTGAAGAAACTTAGCTACGTTATCATGGCTCCTTTTGTATTCGTTTTGGGCGTTTTCTATTCTCATTCACAATATGTGACATTATTTCGTTTTTGCTGCCGCATATTCTACAAACCGGTGAGTCACTGCTCTTATCTATTTGGAACTTGGTGTAATCAGTTCACATAGATAAATATATACATACACACACATGTATACACACATACATACATACATACTAACAAACATACATACATGCACAGATATATACATGCATACTACATGCACACATACATATCAAAAATTAAGAGACAATAATTTAAAACACCCGGCCAGAGTCGCCATGTCGTATCTCTGTGTTTACGGATATGTCAGTCGTAAATATTCTTAATTCATTCTTTATATGGTCTGTTGGGGAAATCAGCTGATCTCTGTACACAAATGTAGTAAGAACCATACAAGAGAAAAGGACCATTGATAAAGAATTTGCAAATCCAGTTCCCAGGACACATTTTCAGTT
>NC_142937.1:67167511-67170011 GCF_046866305.1 Octopus bimaculoides | reverse complement strand
TCCAGTTTGGTGATGGTAAGGTCGGGACAAGGAACGACGGTCAGGCGGTAGTAGATGACGGACGCGATGTACGTGTTCGCCACCTCCGCCCGACCTTTCAGGGAAAGCTTCCTTTCGGCCCATTACCGGGCTAGAGTGGCCACCCTTCTCGTTATCTCGTCCCAGTTCTTCTCCGTTTGGAGGTCTGGACCAAACCAGACCCCGAGCAACTCAACCGGACCGTCAGTCCAACGTCCCACGACAGAGGCGCTGCTTGACGGCATGGGCTTGCTTCTCCAGGTGCCGAGCCGCAAGCCCACTGACTTATTCCGGTTGATTTTTGCTCCCGTTACCGTTTCGTAGTCTTTCAGTGTCTCGCCGACCACCTCGATGTGCTTTTATCTAGATACTATGACGGTGACGTCGTCCGCGTATGCCGACACGCTCGTCCCGCATCCCAACTCTCGCGGGATGCCCCTCAGCGTCGCCAGCTTCCGCAGTAGTGGCTCGAGAGTCAATACGTACAGGAGCGACGAGAGGGGGAATCCCTGACGGACCGAACGTGTAATGTCGAATGGTCTTGATAGGTGCCCATTGACGCGAACTACCAAACGGATGCCCCTGTACAAGGCAGCCATCCAGCCGCGGAAAATGGGACCGAAGCCGGCCGCCATGAGGACAGCCTCCAAGTATTGATGGTCTACCCTATCGAAAGCTTTCGATTGATCTAAATTGATCAGGGCCCCACCTGTAGATTCCCAATGTAGATTATGCAAATCAAAAGAGGAAAGCGTTACTCATATAGTAACTGACTGTAGCCTGCTGGCACAGAAAGAATACAAGAAAAGACATGACAATCTAACGAGAGTAATCCACTGGGAGCTATGTAGAAAACTAGGATTTGAACAAACTGATAAACGCTATAAACATGAACCAAGTAACGTACTGAAAAGTAAGAAATATAACGTGTGTGTGTGAGAGAGCGTGTGCGTGTGTGTGCGTGTCTGTGTGCATGTGTGTATGTATGTATATATGTAATATGTATCTCTCTCTCTCTCCTCTCTCTCTCTCCTCTCCTCTCTCTCTCTCTCTCTCTCTCTCTCTATATATATATATATATATATATATATATATAAACACATATGCAAAAACGTGTCAGCAGAAGGGCACCCAGAAGTCATGACCTGGATGAGGCCCAGTCCAGTTACAGTGTAAGAAGTTAAAGGCCAAAGCACTTGCCTGAGTGGGGGGGGCTTCTCTGGAACCTGCTGTTCAGCTCTCTTGTCACCTCCTTACCGCTATGTGTTTGTGTGTGTGTATGTGTGTGTGTGTACTGGCAAGTATATCTGTATACGTGATATATTTTGATTGTGTGTGAATATGTACGCGAGAGTGCATAAAAAAAATTTGTCTAATATTTACAGTCATCAAATATTTATCCTTCCCATATTTACACGAACCAGTATTTCAAAATAACGTTTTGTCCACTTGAATATATGCTTGGAAAATGACCTTGCAACAAACAAAGTAAAAACAGAGAACATGACCTTATTTGACCTGTAACCCCACACAAATTTATACTCACGCATCTATATTAATGTACACGCGTGAATGAACCCAAACAGAAATAGAAAAACCGATCATTGACTTCACTAAATATAACTATTTTAAGTGGATGATAGCTATCTTGAAATAAACTAAGACACCTACTCAAGCGGAACAATGTTTCATTACCTTGTTATTCTTTTTTACTGACACCTCCCTTTTACCCGCTTTTTCTTCTCCCAGTCCTCATCTTACACTTCATTATTCTTCTCCCACTTCTTTCATTTCGTAATAACATTTTTCTGCTCATCGAATGAAACTATCCATAAAGATATTTCTTCATATATCACAAAAAAATGCACTGTTAAACCACAACTAGCAAGTAATCACTATGCCACATCTGTAGGAAGTAGCAAAACTTATAGGAAAACGCTGAAAAATCCAAAGAAATCGTGCAGACTGACGAATAGGCAACTACGACGAAAGTTTGATGCTATTACAAGTTCTTTTAGTTAGTTATCTTTCGTCATGCTGTCTGACGAAGGTTAGAAAGCCAAAAGTTGTGTGTGTGTGTGTGTGTGTGTGTGTGTGTGTGTGTAATGCCATTCAATAGCGATTTAGCTTCTATTTCTAGCACCTTGTTCGATAGCATAGAAACAAGAAAAGACAAATGTATGCCTTCTTGCCCAGTTCTCTTTCATCCAGTATATTAGGTTATATTAACCACGAAAGTCTTCTCATTTGCTATTGTGATTTCTATTGTGATTGCTACTGTTGCTACTATTTCTGGTCATTTTTGTTGTTGACGCTGTAAAGGAAAGCTTACATAAGTATTGAAGAACCTCACAGTAGGACTGGACGCTTTATACTTTTGAAGTTTTGCGTTTATATATTATTTCTCTTCATGTTATCAGTTTGTTTTTATTCTCTTCCAAACAGACGAAACGTAAACACGATTTTTTTTCACTTACTTCAA
>NC_142937.1:67145011-67162511 GCF_046866305.1 Octopus bimaculoides | reverse complement strand
ACATATATATATATATAATCAATTCTGTAATAAACCATCTAGTCTTTAATAAAAAGAAAATCTTGATTGCACACATATTGTTTAAACATATTCAATGTTGTTTAAAATAAAACAAATATTTCCTCTAACATATATTTTATCTCCAGCTTCATTCGAAGAAAGAACTTTACAACACAATTTATGTCGTCTCCATTTTTGTCAATCGGTTTCTTGAGCATGTTGTTCTGTTGATTTTTGTTTGTTTTTTTGTACTTTTCATTATCATTTTTAATTATAATTTCTATATTTTACTGTACCTATTTCTTTCTTTGCTACTCCTTTACTTTTTATCCTATTCTTGTTCATTCTGTTCCTGTTCTTTTTCTTATTTCTCTTCCGCCTTCTCCACGAATTCTACTCCTCCTTTTTCCGCTTCATGCTCATTTTCTTCTCTTCTTCTTCTTCTTCTTCTTCTTCTTCTTCTTCTTCTTCTTCTTCTTCTTCTTCTTCTTCTTCTTCTTCTTCTTCTTCTTCTTCCACTTCTCTCTCTTCTTTTTCTCTTCTCTTTCGCTTCCCTGTCTCTTTCATTCACCACATTCCGTTCAATTTTCTCCACCCCCCCCCCCCTGTGTGTGTTTCTGTGTATCAACAGATTTAATACGGTTATTCTTTAATCATGTAAACGGCAATGCGGAAAGCAGATTATACACGAATACGACAAGTAAACTGGAGAAATTGAATCCATATACAGCTGCGATGTTACAGAGCGAAAAATTACTGAACACTGCTTTCTATGTTTACTGTAATGGAGCAGAAGTAAAGCAATGGTCTACTGTTTAACGACTGTGAGAATTATCGACTTTTATCTAATTTGATGTCGGTCCTACAGATAGGAAATAACCGAAGCGGCTTCCTGAATATTTCACACACATATTAGAAATATGGTTTGGAAGATTCATTAAACAACTATTGAGAATGGACCATAATCATTAGGTGGCTAGGTTGGAGTCCTGATAGGAAGTCAGATGATAATGCTGAACAAGGAAAATAAATAGGAGTAGATGTCCAGGGGGATTTCTTGAGATTCTCAATTAATACTTCTATATAAAGAGCAGCAGCATGCATACATACAAACATACATACATACATACATACATACATAAATGGATATAGATATATATGCGTATATATAGGTACTTATATATTTATATACGTGCATATATATCCGTAAATATGTGTGTGTATATACGTATATATACGTATGTGTGTGTGTGTGTGTGTGTGTGTGTGTGTGTGTACCTGTCTCAGTCAGGGCAGAGTTCTGGTTCACTTTCACCACTACTGACAACGAAAAAGATTCTATGTAGGATCTCAATCTGGTAGAACTAACAAATAGATATTCTAAATATCCTCCATCAAAGTACACTTAACAATGTAGTTTGTGGTAGATTATGGTTTGGAATTTGATGGGATGATCCCACCTAGAATGTCTTTGGTATTATCTTTGATTGATCAAAAGTACTATGACTCTCCTTGCTACATTCTTAATATAATATGATATTCATTGGTGAATTGACACGCTATGTTCTCAAAGTGTCATTGGAGTCAACGGTGACTCTCAGTGGCTGTGTTATCTTACGAAGCCTCACATTAATGTGGTTCAAACTCTCTTAGCTCTTGAATCCTCCAATATTTTCAGCATAACGGACAACGAGCTTTCTCCAAACATCCAGATTGTTCGTTTTACTCTTAGCTCCATTCGGGCGACTCCCATCGCTAGCATGTCGTCCCGGAACGTACTTCACCACGTCTTCCTTGGTCTTCAGCTTGGTCATTTTCCTCCTTCCGGCGTCCACTCCACCACGATGGTAGCATATCTATCTTGTGGTAATCGAAGAGCCTGGCCTGTAAACCGTATCTGCTGCTTAATCAGTACGCTCCGCAAACTTCCCATGCCAGCTTTTCTCATCACCGCTTCGCTTCTCACTCTGTCCTGGTAAGATTGAAATCTTAGGAAATGTACAGAATATGTGTTTCTTTGCATTTCTCGGATGGATTTTAATTTAAATCAACAGAGACGGAGATAGGACTGGTAAGAAGGGTGCAAGTCATTGTCACCTCCATTATTTGAGTGCTTCCCTCCATGACATATCTTTTGTGAAAAAGAAGACATTAAGTGATATGTGATATAATCTGAAATATAATCTGATGAAAAAATCATAAATAAATTCTTAGAAGCCATAAATGAAAGCATTATGGAGATTTTAACTTCTTAGCATGTGCCTAATCGTAGACCAGTGCACTACAGAATAGATATAACATTCGTTCTGTACGGCGGGAGTTACTAGTGATACCCAGCTATAAATCAATGTGGTAGTTTATATAGTGAGCTTGAGCATATATTTAGTTAAAATATTGTTAATGAGAAGCAAAGTTTATAACAAAATGAAACTGCTTGGAGCAAGAGAAAATATGATACCAAATGGGGTCTGTAGGCAAAACGTTAAACTACAACAACATGGGGATAATCCTCTCCATACTGAACTCATTCCTATTGGAAATTTATATCGTAATTTAGAACAAAGTCCACTTCTATGAACTTTGTTGAGTTGCTGCCATACTGTGGCTCGACCAAATCTTCTTCATCATAACCTGTAGTAATCTTGCTATTTCTTCCTAGCCTGCTATATCAAAAAGAAGGACATTTTAGACAAAATGTATAGTCTCCATCGGAAAAAGAAAAACGATCATGAAATTGCACGTGAATGTGCAAAACTGAACAATGTTTGGAGGAAGACAGACAGCCGGTGTTGCATGCAAGCCTTCCCTCTCCATAATCATGATGTTTATTCAAGGGAAAATCTGCCAACTCGGGCCGATAATCACTGGCATCATTGTCGGCACAGGGGTTGCTGTCCGAACAAGCAAAAAAATTTTCTTGGTTCTCCTACATTTGAAGCAGCAGATTATCAAGAATGTGAATACTGGAGGTATAGAGAGAGGGGGGAGAGAGAGGGGAGAGAGAGAGAGAGAGAGCTACACCACTTCTAGGCTGTACTCTTTAAATTGGGTAGATTAAAGCACATGTGAAATGAAGTATTTTACACAGGGACACAACCCTCTGTGCAGCCCAAAAATCGATCCAGAAAAGATAAGGCAAGGATTTTCCCCAATCTTCTGACATTTTCGTCAATGAAGCGTACTGGATTGTATGTTTTGGGGGGTTCAGATTTTTATCCCTAAAAGGATAAAAATTAAAGCTGGCCTTAGCAGGATCTGAACTCAGAGCGCAACGATTCAGAACAAGTAGCACGGAGCATTTTATTTTCAGTCATTATATAATGTAGTCTTATATAGTGCCAAAGAATACGATGTGATCATTATAGCTGTAATGTTTTTGACAAATGATCTGCCTAGTCAGTACTTACTTGTGCCAAGTAACAAGTATAACAGCCAAATAACATTTGTAAACGATGATGCTTTACGTTAATCTCTTCAGTGGAACACTGAGTCTATGCTGCGAGTATCGTACCTCCCTATTCGTCTGACCATCTACACATTGTGTATGTTGTCTATTACAAAATATCTTGAGCTAAACAACAATAACAATAGCAACACTAACAACAACCTTCAATATTGAAATTTGAGGCAACACAACTTAATCACTAAATGTTAATAAAGGACGACTGAAGTAAAAATTCCAGAAGCATAGATATATGTAAGTGTTGGATTTACGTAAGGAGAGATATAAGAAGCAATAAGTGATTTTTTATAAAGAAAATGCATATTAGCTTCAAGGACTGATATCATGAGGGATTGGCTTAATTTAATTTAATTTATGCTGCCTTCTATTTCAGCATGACTAAATTGTTTATGCAAGCGATTAAAATCGCCAGTATATTTCGATAAAAATGTAAATACTTATTTTTATCCATAATAAAGTTCTGAAAACATATTCTTCTTTTTGTTTTTTACACACACGCACACCTAAACTCATCCCCCCCCCCCACATATATATATATATTAGGTTAGCTGAAATATGTTTGTCATATATTTCAATTGCTAAAAGGCAAAAACATTGCAGTTAGCGTGGAGGAAAATCTCCCTTATGGTAAAAAGGGGTGAAAACACCCAGTTCTTTCAGTGTCGCCATCTCTTAGGAATCCCAGACATCGACGTTGATTGATTTGCGCCAGTAGATCGCCTCATCGAGGTAAATAACGAAGCATTAGCGTCAAGTAGTGTTATTTACCTTGATCGGGCGATCTACTGGCGCAAACCAGTCAACGAGTTTACTGAATTATATATAAAACTACAGCTTTATTAAGTTCGTTCCATGTTGCTTCTCTTAAGTACACCTCATTGACAAAAGTAAAAAATCCGAAACATCGATGTCTGGGATTCCTAACAGATGGCAACACTGAACGAACTTGGTGTTTTCACACCTTTTTACCATAAGTGTGAGTTTTTTCTCCATGGTAATTGCAGTGTATTTGCCCTTTAGCAGTTGAAATATGTGACAAACATATTTCAACCAACCTAAATTCTACTTATACTTAAACACTGCTTTTAGCGCTAATGTTTCATTTTCCTTCGTCTTCCTTTTCTATTGGACTTTCCTTGGTTTCTGAAGAAGAGCTCTGCTCGAAACGTTAAACGATCTTTCATTCCTTCCCTGAGCGTCTGCTAATACTTTACATGTACCACGTCCTCGCGTTGTTGTTTTTTGTGTTTGTTCTTGCTTTTTTTGCGGGGTGTTAACATATATATATATATATATATGTGTGTGTGTGTGTGTGTGTGTGTGTGTGTGTGTGTGTGTGTGTGTGTGTGTGTGTGTGTGTGTGTGTGTGTGTGTGTGTATGCATATATGTATGTATGTATGTATGTATACCAGAATAAGCACATTAATGTGAAACAAGGTGGATAAATTGTACTTGAATGCAGGAGGTAGAGTAATATACTTTTTAATAAAGTATATATATATCAAAGCCACGCATCCATTTTTCCAAATACGTTTATCTCTCTCTCTCTCTCTCTCTCTCTCTCTCTCTCTCTCTCTCTCTCTCTCTCTCTCTCTCTCTCTCTCACTGTATATATATATATATATATATATATATATACTAGCAGTAATACCCGTCGTTGATCGGGTAATTACTTTTACATTTTCTCGGGAGCCACATCCAAAGTATTATTATATATATAATTTACTCTTCCTGTATATGTGTGTTTTATAAGAGAAAAACATGTAATAATTGAAGTAGAAAAAGAATCAAATTGATACAAGAAATTCTGTTTGTTTGTTATATGAAAATAGTGAGTTTTATATGTTATTTTATTTATCAATACACTAATGGCAATTATATTATACACTTCATTTAAATAGGTAATTTACTCATTATTGACAGTAATGATAGTAATGGCAAATTAAGTTATTGAAATCTTCGTGTTGCATTAAGTGTGAATATTTCTTTATAAACAATATTTTTTGTTTTATTTCGATGTGCATGAGCAAAAAGATTCGCTTTTCTTCTCACACATGATGGTCCTGTATAAAAGTTGGCCATGTGAAAAGCATGATTCTTCAAGTTGCAATCCAGCAACATTTAGTGTTTAGTCCTGCCTTTTATTAATGCTCATGGTAAAAGAAAATCGGATAGGAAACTGTAACCGCTAAAAGTGGAATGGGACAATGGGTGGTATAACTGGTATGCGAGGAAGAAGACGGTCTCACCTTTAGCACCAACATTGAGAATATTTGCCTCAAGGCAGTCCCTCATAATTTGTGCACAATTAGTCTAGTACAATTGTATAATCTTGGTTGAGACAAATTACGCAATAGCATCATAGGAGCCCTTTCCTTCAGCTGAAAACAATGAGGAACTTTACCTGGTGGTTCTAGTGAGTTCAAAAATTCGAAGGGATAGTTAAAACTATCCTGATCATCAACAACACTGTCAACTGAGTTATAGGTGAATACTTCTCCTGGAAGTTTATTCAACAGTATATTATTAATGCTATTTATAGCAACATTTTTTAGAACCAGGATAGCTCGCTCACAGATCCAATCTGTATTGCTGTAATTATGAAGAAGATTCGGAAAGATTTCAGCCACCAAATCATCGACGGAATCAGCTGAATTACATATTGGATTGAGTGTAGGAAATTGTTCTTCATCAATTGTAACTCTCCCTTCACAGAGTGTCAAATGCTACTCTGCAAATAGTTCAGATAATTGATGTCTTGAAAGCCTCGATCTCTTAATTGTCGAAAGTTGAAGTGTTTTCACATGGTGCCATAATAAAGAAGACTCTATAGAAACATTGAACTCATCCACTTTTGTTCCTCTTGGAACAACTGGTAGTGTTTGTCGGAAGCCTTCTGACAATGCGTTGTGTGAGTGAAGTTTAACTGTAGCAGTCGGTTGTGAAAAAGAAGCGGATTTGTAAGTCGGAATGCATGTTGTTGATGTTAATTTTCTTTTTGTGGATGTGTCGATGCTGTTCGTTTCCCTGTCAAGTTTTGTGCGTGTGTGTTGTGCGTCTCGCTTCGCTGTCAGGATTCTCTCTGTCTATCTCAAAATGTTTGTATATTTATATCCGAACCGACAAGCAAGAAAAATAGCTATATCATATAGAACAATGGCTTTTGCCGAATCCAGGTGACTGTGCGATGGCACTGAAAAGGCCACAGGTGAAATGGAACAACCATTTGTTTAGGTTCTTTTTCACGTTTGAATATGCCGTATGCCCAAGGAGAACTCAAAGATTCAGTTTCGATATCACTCCTACAGATTTGAAATCATTATTTTCATTTTGACAGACAAACAAATAAACAGACAGAAATTCAATTTTATAGATAGATAGATAGATATACATATATAAGTTTTATATATATGTATGTATATGTATATATGTGTGTGTATCTATATATATAAATATATACATGTATATATGTATGTATATAAGTGATACATGTTGTCGACGATTTATTTTCCTTCTTTGGACTTTATGCTCGAAACGTCAAACGTTCTGTTTTCACAAAGCGTCAAGCTAAAATATTTTTTATGCACGTCCTCTTATTGTCCGTTAATTTTACTCGTTTATTTGAATTGACTACTCACAGACACACACATATATATATAAATATATATATATGAGAAATATGAGCTCACAAGCATGTCACAGTCACAGATTGTATAGAAATTGTATTTCATCTGAGATTAGGTAAAAAATAAATTGGAAATCCGTACCATTTATACCGAAGACGAACCACAAAAAAAGAAAGCAGAATAGTAACAGAAAAATATCACGCAATAAAAATATAGAAAAAATTAAACGAATAAAAATATAACTAACAAAAAACAACAAGGTGGGGATAGGGTGCTACTACAAAATATTTCTCCCAAGATATTTCTGAACCTAATTCACTAGGTTTTTTGAGGAGGGGTGGAATATAACGATCTGATCACATGAATGTAATGTAACTGATTGCCCATTATTGAAAAGATACTGGAAAATAAAGAGTTAACGGAAAAGAAAGGAATTTGAGAAGTTCAAAGGGTAAATTATTCAATGTATATTAAGAATTCTTCCTCGTGTGGAAAGTCAAAACATAAAAGCAGTAACCAGATTTATATACGTACTACAATTTTGAATCTAGAATAACAAGGACAACGGTTTATCTAGAAATACGTTTCTATAAGTGTATCTTCTATAAATGTTATAGAAAAGAACAAGTCCGCTACCTTAATCAATGATATACATAGTTATTTTCCGAAAGCATGATAAATTGGGAGGAAGAAAAGAAAAGATTACAGAAATTGAATATATGCCATATTCGACTCCAGAAGCCAAACGATTTCTTATAAAATGTTTACAGTAAAAAGTAAAATAACAATAATTCACAAAGTAAAAAAATACTGGTGAATCATATAAATTGCCCTGTGCCGAAAACAACAATTGCTTAGTAAGGTTTAGGAGAAAATAAAATGAATACTAACAAATTCATGCAGGCTAGAAAAAATAACTACTAAGAAAATAATGAGGAAAAATTGTATAAATAAATATACATATTCGAAATGCAATAATTATATAAACAGGAATAGAAATAGAAAACAGCTAAATATATTAAAAGTACGTAAAGGAAATATGAAGCTTACGTTCAAAACAACAGGTCAAGTTTTATGTGTGTGTGTGTGTGTGTGTGTGTGTGTGTGTGTGTGTGTGTGTGTGTGTGTGTGTGTGTGTGTGTGTGTGTGTGTGTGTGTGTGTGTGTGTCTGTGCGTGTGTGTGTGCGTGCGTGCGTGTGTGTGTGTGTGTGTGCGTGTGTGTGTGTGTGTGCGTGTGTGTGCGTGTGAGTTCATGTGTTCATACACGCTCGCGCACACCGACACATATTTATATACATATACAAATACAAAACGGTAAGTTTTGAAAAAACACAAACTGTAAGCATAAAAAACGTCGGTCATAAAATATGCAATATTCATAACTAAATTCTACCATAATGTACATATATATATATATATATATATATGTATATATACGTACGTATGTATGTATGTATGTATGTATGTATGTATGTATGTATGTATGTGTGTGTGTGTGTGAGTCTATGTATCTATGTATGTGTGTATGCATATATGTGTATATAGTGAATTAATAAGCAAACCTAAAGTCCTATCTGTAAGTTTATATACACACATTCATACATACGCACACACACACATACATACATAGATATTTACATACACACACACACATACACACACTCATATGCTTGCGTCACAACACTTAAACAGAACCATTTGACCTAAACTGGCCCTGATCTCTTTAACATCATGCCAAGACACATATGAGAAAGAATGATCTCACAACTTTCAAACGGTTTCTCGTTGAATATCTCCAACAAATTCTGGATAGACCAGCTACACTCTCTCATATATCTCTGCAAACAGAAACTGCTTACTGGCATGGGCTGTAGTCTCCAAAAAATGATTGTGATGTGACATATTAAATATCTTCTGCTAGTTGTGCTATTAAGCTAGTCATGTTCTGGGCGAATTCTGGCCGAAAGTTATCTAAATATCAAAGTGTGTGTGTGTGTGTGTGTGCGTGTGTGTGTGTGTGTGTGTGTGTGTGTGTGTGTGTGTGTGTGTGAGTGTGTGTGTGTGAGAGTGCGCGTGCGCGTGCGTCCATACATACATACACTTGCTCATATGCACATATACCTACATTTACATTTACATAAAAAATATATGCAGTTTACCTCTGTATTACCCTGGCTTTGTTTATGCTAATTGACTGTAAGACGGGTTTGCAATTTTCTCAAATCGTTGACGATGCTCAACCAGTAAAATTTCGACCAATTACCACAAACTACTGTGGTTTCAGAAGGTTACACAAAATGCAGAGAAGATTTCTAAAGAAAAGCTCGAGCTGCCGGCGAATGGTCAACGCAAGTGAGATATTCTTGTGGTAAAAATAGTGAGATGTGTTGTGATCATTGACAATGTCAGTGGAAGACTGGAACCAAGAAGACATTCCACCGAGTGAAATATTATTTGTGACTGAACAGAATTACATTATTTACATTTGACGGATATTTGTCTTCATTTTGTTTGTTGTTACCAAATAATAATAACAACATCGAAAAATACCTTAGGAATGAGACCCCAGGTTCGAAATTCCCTCAAAACACCTGATGAAGGCTGGAGGGTATATCAGCCAAAACGTGTTAACAACAAACAAGCTGAAGACAAATATCCGTCAAATGTACATAATTCTTCATCTCTTAAATATAGAACTGCAAACAGAATGAATTTTACTGATGTGGAGCAGAAAGCGTTTGAGATTAGCCTTTTGCAGGTTCTAATGTTCTCTTTGCAGGTTCTATGAGTTACAGGCAGTATGGCAGGAAGAATTGATATCGAAATAGTAAATGTATTTCCTTCAAAATTCCAAGTCATTCTCCAGTATAGTATATATCCTAAAGATCTTATTATGAATGTAGATGAAGAAGAACTTTAATAATAGAAAAGAATATCTTCGACGTTTATTGCTCTAGAACAAAATTGTGCTCTTAAATTTTAAACTACTAACGATAGATTCGCATTGCTTTATAATAAATAATAGCGTTTTAGGAAACCTAACATAAAGGCCGATGTTAGTCTTCAGCTTGGAAACAATTCGCACATTGACAGAGTTAAATAAGTGATAAATGCCCAGTTGTTAAAAGTCTATTGGAAGGCGCGTGTCACAGAGATGCTACTCTTGAACTGCTGCACTAGCGATTTTGAACGGCTGTGTACAACTTCTGTATTGGGAATGGTTTATCATTTGAAGCATTTTATTTTCCGTGAGACAACGCTTCTAGCCATCTCTTGAATTTTAATGAAACTCAAACTAAGTTTAAAGTAAACAGAATTTATATACCACCAAATGCATCTTTTCTACAGCAAATAAACAAAGGCGTCAGAATAACTTTTAATGTGTTGATACAGGCTGAATTCTTTTTAAAAATAAGTCTGTTAGACAGAAATCATTATATAATTAAAGTACGATGAGCAGTCGTATCATATTTTACATCAGTCCATTATTTTATATCGCTGGGAAAATGTAGTGCGATTTAAACAATTTTTTGAAGTTCCACCCGAGTCAAGGAACGACGTAGTATGGCTTTGGTTGACTGAGAATTATTATACCTTGCATTCAAATGATGTTTTGAAATTGATAGAAGCTGGAAGGGATGAGGCTTCAGTAGATGACATCATGAAATTTATTGTTGATAGAAAAAGAAGACAAAAGACGTTTATGACGAACAATTATCAGATTAGACGAAACACTTGCACACAACGAAAATATACTGGAACGTATCATGGAGATGACAAAAATGTACACCTTTAAACGATTTTTTGCAAATGCTTACTCTTTGATTGATGGGTGTAATTAATGCTAACTGGCTGAGAAGTAAATTTGTAAAGAGGGATTTAAAGGAATTCTCAAGACATTGTTTTATAATTGTTAACGATAGAAAAATACAGGTAAAGCATTCTGAATTCATACTTTTGGAAGGTGAAAGTCTTTTAGTTTGGTATCTTAACATCAATGGATGACCATCAACTGTTGCCGCCATTTGTCTTAATGGTAATTCCATTCTTAATGCTGACTATTTTTGCATTAATTAACACATCCACGAAAATCGAAAAAACTTATAACACACAGCCACTTCTTAATTTGTATTCTTTTCTTAGAACGTTTAGTGTTCTGCTAGTCATAAGCCGGTCACCGAGGTCTTATAGCGTATAAGTGATCCAGATCACAAGAGTCACCCTGAAGAAAGCGCCAGTCCCTCGCTTATTTGACAGGTCTCTCACTTCTATTACTTATTTTGCAGATGAGTTGAGTCAAGCAACGTGAAATGAAGTGTTTTTCTCAGGAAAAAAAAAACTACCTCATCCGGGAACCGAAAAGACGATCTTACGCTCACGAGTGCAATTTACCCTAACTGCTACGCCGCACGACATCACAAATACTTCCCAATAAGCTGATTGAAAGTGACTCGTATTTATCTTGATTGTGGTACACAGATTCAAACGAACTTCCTATACAGCGTGATAGCATTCGCAAAACGCCTCCTTCTAGAAGATGAATAATGAATCTACGAACTAAGCATAAAGAACCACTGGATACATTAGTATCAAATTAGAAAAGCTTTGAAACAAACATCAAAAGATTTCAGTCAATAAGAGTGCAAATTCATTACATTATAACATCAGCCTAGAGGTTACAGTGTTGCACTTACGACCACACGATCGTGAGTTCGATATCTAAACCGTTCGGTGCTATGCCTCTCTTCAGCCAGGCGCACTATTTCGCGTTGCTCTAGTCTAGTGAGCCGAAAATGTATACTAATCTTGAATTGGTGTTGCACTCTCCCTCTCTCTCACTCTCACTCTCTCTCTCTCTCTCTCTCTCTCTCTCTCTCTCTCTCTCTCTCTCTCTCTCTCTCTCTCTCTCTCTCTCTCCAGCAGTCACATCATCACTGTCCTTCTCAGTTAAAAGATGGGAACTGAGATGTCGTCTGTTTCTGTTTGCGACTATATAAACATCTACGATAACTAGCGAAAGCATGGAACATGCAGCCAACTCATACTCGCTTGAGAGTAACGGCTACAATTAATGATCTAAACCACGCTTTCGATGCAAAATACGGATCTGAAATCCTAGCAACAGACAAAAAAAAATGATAAACACAATCTATTTTAGATGTGCATTAACTGCTTCACGCAAAATTATATACTGCACTTTGATACAAACAAATTTGGTATGGACAAAAATTGCAGTTGGTTGAATCGATTCTTCCACATTGTATGTAATTATTTATTGATTCATTTATTGATTATACTTGATCTCTGAATACAGTATATATAAATTCGATCCCGTCAGTATTTCAAATTAAAACATTAAGGCGCTGTACTAGATAATAGAAAATATCTAGACAGTTCTCTATTAGCTTCCCCGTCTTCACTGCACTGAAATCGACCAAAACATATATTGCAAACAGCCAAAATGGGAATATGCAAATTTAAGCAATCGCTAATTCATTTATGGATGTATTTATTTGTAAATAAGATTTACCTAATAACTAGCTAGAGACAGTTGTTTGCCGCCGTAGAATCTTCTGTGCAGGAGTATGAATGGGTATATGTGCGTGTATATATCCGTGCATGTTTCTGTGTATGTGTGCGAAACATGTGCATATATACGTAAGTATATATATATGTGTGTGTGTGTGTGTGTGCGTGTGTGTGTGTGCGTGTGTGTGTGTGCGTATGAGTGTGTATACACACACTTACATATACATATATGTATGTTGTATACACATGTGTATATACATATATACGTATATGTATGGATATATATATATATGCTTATATATATATATATATGCTTATGTGTGTGTGTGCATATGTGTATGCATGTATGTATGTATGTATGTATGTGTGTATGTATGTATGTATGTATGTAGGTAGGTATGTATGTATGTATGTATGTATGTATATAGTTCCAATTCTGGGAACTTTCGTCACGAAATCAAGACGGCGTTTATCCTCACACTCCCTGTGGATATCTTAATATAGCTGTCAAATTGATTTATCTGTCGGTTATTTTTAGAATAATTTTGGCAGCAATTTCTCAACCTAATTGGTTTGTTTCTAAAACATACATCCCCGGTAAGAAAGCGCTTCACTTCATCATTATTCCACGCTGCATGAGTCAAGTTTAATCGACCAGATGAAGTATAGTCACAATTATCTAAAGTAACGATGCAAATAAGCATTTAAATGCAATCATGGGTTGTGTGGAAGGGGTGGAAAGATGGGGGCTGTTGGTTTCAGTCCGTAATGACCAGTGAATGATACTAGTAAAAATAATAATAATAATAATAATAATAATAATAATAATAATAATAATAGCAACAACAACAAAAGCAACAACAAAAGCAACAATAACAATAACAACAACAATAATAATGATGATCATGATGACCATGATGTTGATGGCTGAACGACCGCCTTTAAGATATTTTCCTCTGAATGTGCATCTCATTTCTCTTATTTAAGATCTCAATATTTATCGAGAGTTATATTTCGTTTACTTAGTTCAGTCGAATGATCTCAGAGAAAACGATGGCTCGTCGCACAAAGGGTGAAGGAATGGATTCTAAGATGGATGGATGGATATAAATTTACACTACTCATATTTACTATCAAATCAGTCTGAGACAATTTCTTTGAGTTCGATTCGGAGTGATGTTCTATCACTGCATTTTTACACAAAAGGAGGGTTGAATATTGTTTTGAATTTAAAAGAAAATGATAGGCATGACTGTGTGAGCAAGAGGCTTGCTTCACAACCACAACTTCTCGAGTTCAATTCCACTGCGCGGCATCTTTGGAAATCTGCTACCAAAGCGCCGGACAGAGCAATGCATTTTGCGTACATTTCGTGCACGGAAACAAGGAAACAAGAGAAGCCCGTCGTATATATATATATATTTCAATATTTATTTATTCATTTATCTACGTGTTAAGAAGCTTGCTTCCCAACCACATGGTTTCGGGTTCACTCCCACTGCGTGGCAACTTAGGCAAGTGTCTTCTACTATAGCCTTGGGCCGACCAAAACCTTGTGAGTGGATTTGGTAGACGGAAACTGAAAGAAGCCGTCAGACATATGTGTATGTCTTTGTGCGAATTTGTGTGTGTATGTCTTTGTGTCCCCCCCACCACCACCACCACCACCATCGATTGACAACCGATGTTGGTGTGTTTATGCACCCGTAAGCTAGCGGTTCGGCAAAAAGGATTCATAGAATAAGTACTAGGCTTACAAAGAATAAGTCTTGGAGTCGATATCTTTGACTGAAATCCTTTAAGGCGGTGATTGAAACGTAAAAGAATAAAAGTATATATATATATATATATATATATATATATATATATATATAAAATTTAAAAGAGAGTTTTGACGCTGATATCCATTATTATTGAAATTTATTCTTATGTCAACATTTCTGCATAAGGTTATATTTATCTGTCAAATTCAAGTCAAATATATAATTTACTTTACACATCTTAAGGGTAAAAGGTAAAGAACAAAAAGTAAACACCAAAAACATCGTCTCTAAGTCTAGTTCATATTCAAATTTCTCCTTAAATAAATTCCTCCTTAAATAAAGGTCTGTCAAAGGGAGAAAACCCCTCATAATATTATTAATTAATTATAAACAATCACATATTACAATGGAAATCTATATTATATTATCTCTAGAAACTTTAGCAAATAATCACAACTGCTATATATATATCTTCTATTGTATATTAATTTTAAGATACCTTGTGTTTCATGTACTAAAATATGAAGCAATCGTATTTTCGTTCTGTGAAGTGAAGTTTGATGATATATATAAAAGGAATAGTTGTTACACTGGACTGATTTTTATGAAGCTTGGTAGTAAAATGAAATAAAGCCACATGATTGAATTTAGAAGCAACAAAAATGAATTACGGGATTTATTTTTTATTTTTTAGATATTTAACTTTAGAACATTCGATATGATGCGTAGAAGACAACAGAATACTCAAACAGAATACTCATCTGAAACCCGACACTCCAGAAGTCGAAGGGCTAAGGAAACACAAGAGAAAAGGCAGGATGGGCTCTAATTTCAGAGACAACGAAATTTGGAGATGCAAGAGCAACCAGGCACGCCCACTAGAGGGGACGAAAGACACCTGAGCAGAAACGTCAGAGATTTGAGTATCAAGCCGATAGGCAAGCCTGCCTGTGGAAGCACGTGACAGTAAAGCAGGAACGACGGAGGCTGGAATCTCAAGCTGATCGAAATGCCACGCTCAAGAGACCAGGTGTTAATAGTATAAATTCAAAGTAACGCAACCAGAAATGCCCGTTCCATAGAACAGGAAACATCAGAGCAGCCACAAGCCAGGTTAGAATTTAGAACTTTTCTCGTGAAAAGTGGCGAACGGCAGTCTTTAACTACAATCTGACTCCTAGGCAATACGATAGATGCCTTATGAAGAGACTTAAGTACAATACAGACCGGGCGATGATAGTATATATATATATATATATATATATATATATATATATATATATATATATATATATATATATATGTATATAGGGAGAATTCACAAAAAAAAAAACAAAAGACGAAGACAGGTGGTGTAGACAACAAACAGATGTATTAGTATAACGCTCGGGGAGTTAAAAAGTCTTTAACGTTTCGAGCCTACGTTCTACCACAGAAAGGAACACAGAAAGAAACAAGGAGAGGAAATAAAGAATGTCTAGCGGCTAGCGATCTATCATGGCGAATGCTGGACAGAAGGATCGCGCAGGAGAGCTAGGAAGAAGGGGAGATAATAAAGTTGTGGTGATCCCAAAATGAAGGTGCGCGTGCGTGTGTATAAGAGAGTTCGTATGTGCGTGTGGATGAGGGCTGGTGATCTTGACGTATGTGTGATTGTATGTGTAGGTGTGAAAATATGGGGCTCGGAATTGGTCAGTGCTGTATGCGTGGTGGTGTGTTGTGATGTTATGTGTTGTGTGGTATGGTGTTGTGGTGTGTGGTGTGGTGTGATGGTGCTGGGAGGTGGGGAAAGCAAGGGAGGGTGTAGGTTAGGCTGAGGGTGGGGGTAGAGGTAATGTATGTGGGTAGGCAGATGGTGGGAGTAGAGATGGGGTATATGGAATGGGTATAAGGGATGGGATGGGATGGGATGGGATGGGATGGATAGGGAAGTTGGGGTTGGAATGTGTAGGGGTGGGGTGGGCTTACAAGAGAGTGGTGACAATGAAGGGGGAAGGAGAAGGTGGGTAGGAGTGAAAAGAAGAGAGAAGAGAGAGGAGAGAAAGAGAGTAGGAGTGAAGAGAAGTAGGAGTCTGAGCAAGAGAAGAGAGATGTGTGGTAGGAAGTAGGTGTGAGGGGGAGAAAGGCAAGGGGAGGAGGTTAGATGAAGAGGGGAAGGAGAGTTGAGCCCATGTGACGCAAAGGAGCGAAGAGAGAAGATTAATCCTGTTCACGGTGCAAACGGGGGTTTGAATGTCCCCTGTGCAACGACAATCCGAACACGGACAGGTGTTGCAAAGAGTGACCGCTGGAGCAGAAATGGCGCGAGACTGGGGTGCCTTTGCCGAGTCGGATGTCTCGGAGGCGTTCTGCAAACCGGTCAGCCAAGCGGCGTCCCGTTTGCCCGATGTATAGAGAAGAGCAGAGAGAGCAGGAGATGCAGTAGATGATATTGGTAGAAGTGCAGGAGAAGGAGTCGGTGATGTGATAGGGTCGGTGATGTTGGAGAGGTAAGAGCAAGTGCAGCAGCGTGGGCGGGAGCAGGGGAACGAGCCGGGTTAGAGGTTGGGTTAGGGAAGAAGCTGTGGATCAAGAGGTCTCGTAGGTTGTAGGCTCGTTTGAAGGAGGGGAGGGGTCGGTTAGGGAAGATATATATACATATATAAATCTAGAATAAGAGAAATTATCTGGTTCGCCCCTCCCCCCTCATTTTCTCTCAGAGTCAAAAATTTACCAAAACTGTGCTTTAAGATTTAGAAATTAAATTTTCCTAAGGACCACAAATGTTACCCCATATTTAACAGATACTCTCTAAAGTTAACTCTACCATGCCGAATTTAGGATCTATAGTTGCATCCACAAATATAAATAAACTCCAAACTTCAAATGACAAAAAGCTTAGATCACCATAAGGTAACGCATATAAGTCCAAATAAAATTAATAAAATAAGAAAGTAAGTCTATCTAAATCTAAACGCAATC
Organism: Octopus bimaculoides; assembly: GCF_046866305.1. NCBI lineage: Eukaryota > Metazoa > Mollusca > Cephalopoda > Octopoda > Octopodidae > Octopus > Octopus bimaculoides. Next base: position 67,145,168 of record NC_142937.1, on the reverse strand, counting down.
AATCCCGACACAACCTTAATAAATCCGCGTAAAATTAAAGATAGGAAATCAAAAACTTGTAGCTATAGGGTCGCTGAATTATGTCCGGTTGCTGGATTTTGTTTACGTAAAAATGTAATTTATAATTGCAATGTGGCAAATGAGAAACGCCAAATAA
>NC_142937.1:67127511-67140011 GCF_046866305.1 Octopus bimaculoides | reverse complement strand
GGGCGTACAAACACAGTCACACACACTCATACACACACATTTATACACATATACGACGGGCTTCTTTCAGATTCCGTCTACCAAATCCACTCATAAGGACTGGTCGGCCCGAGGCTATAGTAGAAGACACTTGCCCAAGGTGCCATGCAATGGGGCCCAAGGTGCCATGCAATGGGACCGAACCCGGAACCATGTGGTTGGTAAGCAAGCTACTTAGCACAGAGCCACTCCTGCGCCTATAAAAAGAGATAAAGATATAAAGAACAATACAAAATAGAACGAAGCACTCTACCTTCGTAGCCATTTTATTTCCCTACATTTTCAGAAGTAAACACATTTGGGATTGAAACTATAGTCTTGCTTTATTCATCATCAGCAATGTCTGAAGAGAGGTCAACTTGAAATAAGAATGAACGATCTTATTTGCCGGTGTATAACACACGATTTTGTTTATTTTAACTGTATGATAATATTGGCCTACACTTAATGCGGTGATATTACGGATGAAAGACCGAATGTTATAAGAATCCAGATAAGCATAAGTCCGCTTGGTCCAATAATTATTACTAATAATAAAATACTAGAAACAAACTTAAGTGTTCATAGACTGTTAGCACAGACATACGTAAAATTGTTTACTCTACGTCAGCAGGTATGTGATAAGATCACCTCTTCTCATTTACATCTTTTCCCAGCACATCCAAAGTACAACTGATATATGTCTTTAAGGAAACATTATTTAAGGAAGCATTCTTTAAAATTTTCTATATGAAAATTCTCGTAGAAAGATGAAAGAACGATAATTTTCATCCAAATATTAGCTCTTTGTAATGAGTGGATTATAACAAAACCTTATCGGTGTTATTCCACCTTTGTGGCCGAGCGCGGTAACACAAAGTATCACAACCAGAAATATATCCTGCATGATAATTCTTTTGTGCAAAATATAAACAACTATGGAGTTGATCTGAAAGATGAAGCTGAAATACGCTACATTCACAATGTAATATATTTTTGTTTATTTTATAGTTTCAAACTTTATTCCAGCATACTGCTATAACGTCGTACTAACATGCACAGAACCATACATTTTTCCTTACAAAACCTCTTTAAAACGTCTTTCAATAAATGTATTCTGAAACTTTAACTCTAGAATAACACAAATCAGAACTTATGATTTCGACAAGAAATCAAACATTTTATACGAGACGAAAAATTTGATGCTGTATGCTCATGATTTTCTCAAACATATTTGTGAATTGATATTTCAACAGGAATCAAAGCTACTTCACAGACACAAGTCATGAACTTGACAGAAGTTCTCGGTTTGTCTGAAGTATTCATTCTCCTCGACGACGGCTTTCTACTACCACAACTCACTGCTTGTTACAATAATTTCGTGATGAATGCCAGTACCGCAAATTTTACAAAATGAAGAGCAATTATATAACATGCAATTGAAAATTGCTTTCACCTCTCCTTTCTCTTTTACTGTTTCATTTCATTTCCGTCTTACAGTATTTTTCGTGTTAATATTGATAGTTTTGTTTGTTATTGCCGCTGCTGCTGCTCTTGCGGTTGATTTCGTGATTCTTGGTGATTTTGTTGTTTGAAGACTTCAATATGTCAGTCGATAATTCGCAGCTAACGAAAGTCTTCGTTTTATCCTGTTTTAGTTAACATTGAATTTAATTATGTTTTAATTGCTTTTTATTTTCTGATATCTTCCGATTTAATTTTTCGATTAGTCAATCATCTCCTCCTTCCAGCTTTCTCTATCTTCGACTTTCTACATTATGCAGAGAAACTACATCACTGTCTGACATGACAAGATGACATTATTATCATCACATCACTACACCGCTGTAATACCAAACCTTGTAAGCATACCGCTACACTACCAGGTGTCATTGTGTTACCAAACCTAATAACTTACATTTAGGTGTTCTCTCGTCGAACAACGCATGGTGCAAAGTACTCCAGCTGCGATGCTTTTGCACTTTGAACTCTTTTCATAACTTGAAGGTTTTCCGGGGAAAGTGTACTAACCTGTAGCCCAGCCCCTTGCATTTAGGAAATAGATTGTTAGTGGAGCTGTCTCTGTTGACTGCAAGCTGATGTCCATGAAACATACTATGGATCACCTTCAGTCATGGACACCTAATCGTTGGTCTTTCTGAGACTCCTTCGCTGCGACCGAGCTCCGTTGCCGCAGCTCTTCCATCCACCTTGTAATGCAGTGTCAATGCCCGCCAGCTAAGGTGGTGTACCGAAGTTAGGAATTTGAAGCAAACACACGAAAGATTTAGAGGTGAGTGAGACACAGTGATACCCGTCCAATCTACTTGGTAGGGAGTAGCGTGCGAGGCATCAAAGGTACTATGTCTACCCAGAGCACCCTACATCCTAAACCAAGGTGATATTATATGTCAAAAACTATACTCACACTACATCTTCCAAGTAGGAAAAAGCATGAGGCCAAGATGTTTGTAAAGAAAGACTACAACGATAGCAGTAATTAACTTGATAAGGAAATAAATAACATGACACAAGCGTTTACTAATTCCCAGTTATGATAAACAGGACCTAACGAAAGTGTAATAACAATAACTATATTTTTACAAAGAGAAAGTATTACAAGCTGCAGTCACTCGCGAATGAATATGACTTTGTAACATGCACCATGTTTTCACTTATTGTTTGGGTGCATGTGTAGTGACAAACAGACACAGGCATCCTCTCTACCTTCTCGATTTTGACCGTGGTAGGTTAAAGGCGCGGGGCCAGAGTATGTGACGGCTGAAGAAAGTCAGGCTATGAGGGAGACTGCTTCAGCACCCTGACTGCTAATCATTGCAGTTAAGTAGACTGGAGCAAGGTGCAATTAATTTACCTTCTCAAGAAACTATCGATGAATGATAGAATTGGCAGTGTTTCGGTGAGTATTCTTTGTGTATTTTGACAAAGTCACTTTAAGACCGATTGTATTACCCAAAACGCCGAGGTCCCTTGTACTAAAGCTAGACATTATTATTACTATTACCACCATATTTATCAACTTAAATTGTCGTCAACATCATTGCGGCTTGTATTGTTGCCATTTAAAACATTTATTATTATTACCAAACCAGACCTAAATCTTCAATGCAACCATCTCTCTCTCTCTCTCTCTCTCTCTCTCTCACTCACTCACTTTCTCTCCTCTCTCTCTCTCTCTCTCTCTCTCACTCACTTTCTCTCCCCCCTCTCTCTCTCTCTCTTTCTTTCTCATACACACACACACACACACACACACACACACACACACACACACACACACACACACAATTACACACTGAGCTGGATAATACTTTCCCTTTCCTTCTTCTAGAGTTCATAACAGATGAACAGTGAGTTTTTTTCGCATTTCATGTCTTACGCACTAACTGTGACCGCTTACAAAAGAGATGAAATTTTTTTAGCCAACTTATTAGTGATGCAATGATTTTATATTGTGTGACAGTTAATGTCTTATCTTTTTTTTTCTGAACTAGACGCCATGTCACTTTGTCATAGCGGAAGATACACTCATATATAATCGATTTGTTTGATCTTGCTGTATTACTGATAGTCTTCAATCAAACTAACATGAAAAGACATGGATGCAGCGGGTCTGTGCTATAGATATACACGCTCTTTGATGTTGTGGAATATTTCTACCCCTTTACAAAATATCTTGGGAGGTCTAGCCAATAGAAAATATTTAAGTTTATCGGAACTTTTTGATATCTAGCTCTAAAGCAGTCCTCACCAGCTGATCTATGATCGATAATAATTGTTGCTGTGATCATACCTTCCCCTCTTTTTCGCAATCAAAGTTCATTGAGAACTATACTATCTACGGGTGATTTGATTACTATTTATAGAAGAGCGAGTGATCTGCAATGCGCTAAAAAATAAATTATAGATGAACACACCCAGAACAGAGCAGTAATAAAGTTTTTACGGGGTTTGACACGATAGAATAATGAATAACCAGGCTACTTTTATCTTGTAATTAAATCAGTTTATAATGCCTTTATCTAAAAAGTATTCACACCAAAGACAACGGAAGATGTTCTAGTATCAAGATCTAAGACTGCTTTCGGTAATTCGCCAAAATTTCCAGTAAGATCTTTTTGGAAATGAAATGCAATTCAACAAAGGAAATTTAAAGAAAATCAAAACACAGTATATTACACATGTGTGCGCGCAAGCGTGTACATGTCAGTGTGTGTGTGTGTGTGTGTGTGTGTCTATCTGTGTGTGTATCCATGTGTATATGTGTATATACATGTATATATATGTACATATATATATATATATATATATATATATATATATATATATATATATATATATATATATATATATACATGCATATACACAAACTCACACACACACAAAGGCACACATATACATATACATTTGACGTCGTGAGATCTATATAGTTTTACCGGTGTGTGTCAAAAGTTTTATTATATTTCTAGCTTTAATTAATATTTCAAACAAAATTACATACGAAAAGCGATTGTTTTTCAAAATATGTCGCTTCATATTTTATTGTCTGTTGCCGTTGGTGTGTCAAGCTTATAGCATTTGGCTGGTTTGCATGCAAATATATACCTGCATCCGTTTTCAACCACATCCACATTGTTGAACCTTCGTCATGCAGGAAATGAGCCATGGTTCGTAAAATGTGATAATCTGCTGGTGCAAAATCTGGATCGTAGGTAAGCTGAGGTAGCATTTCCAGTTCCTCGAGTTCAAGGTTGCGCTTGGTAACATTCGCAGAGAGAACTGTCACATTGTCATGTTGTAGGAGTGCGCGTCTTCCACTGACCAATCCCGGTTGCAGGTTTTCAAAGCATCATATAGTCGCTCCAGCCGTTAAGTAGAAAGGTTAGCATTCACAGTATGACCATCTGGGAAACGCTCAAAGTGCAACGACCGCTCGAAATTTCACCAAACACACAAAATGATCTTCAGTTTCTACTGCCCTTGTTTGACAACGGGTTTTGATGCCTGGCTGGAACGAAGCCACCGATTTCTCTTATTGAGATTACGAAAATAGAGATTCATTTTTCATCCCTTGCTTCAATTCAACGCCAAAAAAAACAGGCAACTAGAGGAATTACCAACAATCGTTTGCAGATATTCACACGTCGTAGACACTGGTCGTTGTTTTGTTCATGCGTCTATTCTCGACAGCGTCTATTCACAAGGCCCAGATTATGTACATGTCGACTGATGGTTCTTTCTGAAGGGTCAAGTTTTGCCGACAATTTACGAGTGTTTGAGCTTGGCTGTTATTCAACGAATTCTAGCATTTTCCACCTTGGTTTTGACTCGATTCATCTGAACCATATTTGTGTCACACATTTGTTGACAGTTCCTGTGCCTTCCACGTTATTAATTTCTTTTGCCCGCTGCCATTGCACTCAATCTTTTTTTATTCACAGGTAGCACTAAATCGCTCTAATTGCAATTTTTCAATACTCATTATGCAAGCTGTAAAATAAAGAATAAACAATTCAGTACGATTGGACAAGTAGTTGCATCAAATTAATGATATAATGTGCAGATAGAATTTGCCAAAAATCATCGGTGAAAATCCAACAACAACCTCTGACTTAATCTGGTATATGTGCCGCATGACCCAAAAGAGAATTATATATAAACGTGTGTGTGTGTGTGTGTGTGTGTGTGTGTGTGTGTGCGCGCGTGCGTGTGTATATGTGTGTGCGCGCATGTGTATGTGCACGTGTGTAGAGAGAGAGGGGGAGAAAGTGAGTGTGTGTGAGAGAGAGAGAGAGACTGATATATTGATAGCATCAAAAGTATGTAGATGATCTACCAACATTTATTCAGAGATTGACTCAATAATAAAACAAATGGAGCAGGCAATACACTTTGCACTATTTTAGCTGCAATGAAATCAATAAATATTTAGAGAATATCAGTTACTTGACGTTAAAAGCTTTTTTCATGAAACTTCGTTTTGATTCGGCCGAGCTTTAAACTCTGCTGCCAACTCGGAATCGTAAACTAAATGAGACTAAATGTGAAGTACAATAGATTCGTCATAACCAAACAACGACACCACCTTAAAAGACATCACGGAAACACGTTCTTTCACATGAGTGATCAATCAGATGATTGGGAAACAATGACTGATAAAAATACATATTTGAGGGAAACCAACTTGCAATCTTGATAGGATATTATTTCTATGCAATTAATATATATTATAATATATAGACATGAACATATATGTATATATATATATGATGGCTTCCCCCTCGTTATCGAGTATGGCCACTGCACGAAGCTTAACTTCATGGTGCTGTGATCGAATGTGACTTTTTAGCCCAGCCAAAGATCTACAATGTCTTGCACAGAGTTGGCATCCGTGTATGCTTGTACACGTATGTACATGTATGTACGTTTGTACATTGTATGTATGTACATTTGTATGTGTTGATATATATATATATATATAATATTTATAATACAGTCGCGCGAACACGCACGCACACATATACAAATTTGTATATCTATATCTCCATATGTATATATATAGATAGATTGATATAGAGATATAGATATAGATTCATATATATATATATATATATATATATATATATATATATATATATATATATATATATATATATATATATATATAAATATATATATATATATATACATATACATGTATGTATATATACGCGCGTGTGTAGATATAGATATGCAAAGTTATAATGTATACTTATAAACGTATCCAAAACCACAAACTCGTGTGCGCAACTGTGTACATATATGCTTGTACATGTATGTACATGTATGTACGTTTGTATCTGCTGTACGTTTGTACGTTGTATGTATGTACGTTTGTATATGTTGATATATATTTATACACATACAGATATAAACACATACATATATCTATACATGTGTGTGTGTGTGTGTGTGTGTGTGTGTGTGTGTGTGTGTGTGTTTGTGCGTGTGTGTGTGTGTTTGTGTGTCTGTGTGTGTGTAGGTAATATGTATTTATGTATGTATGTATGTATGTATGTATGTATGTATACATACATCTGACTGTGGAATATTCCGCCACTTCAATAAGCTCGGTAGTTTCTTTGATCAAAATATTCAACATTCATGCTTGGAAATTATGACAGTTATGTATCTTTATATTTTTGTGCCAATGGACCAGTTCCAGCATTAGATCCTTAGAAGAGCAGAGGCTGGTAAAAATAAATTTTTAAAAAATCGCTATCTTCAATGCAAGCGGCTGGAATGAGATTTTTCGAATCGTCTCTGGAATAACGCTACTGAGATGTCAAAGCTGGTCTACTACGTACATGCAATTATAACGTCGCAGAAAAGGATTGCGAGACAGATGTTTCAGGTTCTGCTAACTGGCAGAAGACCTAAGGTAGACCAAGAACGAGATTGCTCGATAATATCTATATTTCCAGTTGATCACGCTTGGCAATCCCGTCGGAAAATTACGGTTGTTTTTGTTAGGAACATACTGAGGAGGTGCCTGAGGATTCTATCCGCACGGCCCGTTCAGACATACTGGGAAGAGAAAATAGATGAACGGATGGATGGATGGATGGATGGATGGATATTTATAAGAGCTTCGGTTTAGAGCTTAGGATTAGATTTACGTGTAACCGTTAGTGTTTAGGATTAGGCTTTAAAATCGGCGTTTAGAGTTAGGGCTTAGACATTTGGGCTAGGGTTTCGAGTAGAGAAAGAGGGTTAATTTGTGAAGCAAATCTTTTAAAAAATTGAATTTGTGCAAGATTTTTTTCAGAATCCTTATTTTCCATAAACAGAAAAAGAAAGTCGGGAAAAAATTCCAAAAAGTACAAAAAAGAAGTTACGATTGAGGCACAAGTTCCTAATATTTATATCTATATATATATGTGTCTCTATCTATGTGTGTGTAATGTGTGTGTGTGTGCGTGAGTGTGAGTGTGTGAGTGCGTGTGTCTATGCATATATGTATATATTATATGTAAATATATGTGTGTACGTGAGCGTGCATGTGTATTGCTGGAATAAGAACTCGAAGAACAAGTTAAGCATATCGTTATAACTCGTATAACTGCTTCTAATCCAATTTAAACGTTATCGCACCTAAATAATTTAGTAAAATGTTACGCAATACTGGAGGTCGATTCAGGCAGCGAGTTGGCAAAATCCCTTGTACATCAGGCGAAACCCTTAGCGGTATTTCGTCCGTCTTTACATTCTGAGTTCAAGTTCCACCGATGTCGACTTTGCCTTTTATCCTTTCGGGGTAAACAAATTAGTACCAAGAATACTGGGGTCGATGTAATCAACCTACCCGCTCCATCGAAATTTCTGGTCTTGTATCAAAATTTGAAGCCAATATTTACAGTCGGTTACATTGAAGTGGAATTTCATCAGAGTTGCATTTAAAAACGTGCTCAGATGAGAGTCGGCTGAAAAGTTCATAGGTTGACCAAAATAACCTCATAAAATCTGACCATATGAGGTTTACTTTTTAACATAGTCTCCTTTATGGTCCACACACTTTTTCTATTTGTGATACTGTCTTTGAATCCTATTGGTGAAGAAGCTTTCATCCTGTTATTAAAAAAGTCATCAACAGCAGATAAGACGTCACCATCATTCCGATAATGCTTGCCAGTCAAGTGCCTTTACACGTAAGAGAACAGATGATAGTCAGATGGAGCCAAATCAGAAGTCTAGGGAGGATGATCAACCAGTGTGCTGGAGCATTGTTGTGTTGAAGCAGTTTTCCTCAGTGTATTTTCTTAATAGCCTTTCATAATTACCTCAGCAAGTTGGCATAGTACTTTCCATTGACGGCGTGGCCCTTTTGCAGATAGTCAATAAGCACAATGTCTTTTGTATCACACAAAAAAAAACAGGCTCATCATTTTTTCAGTAGATGAAACCACTTTAGCCTTCTTTGGAGAAGGTCACGAGGGGTGTTTCCACCGCATGATTTCTCTCTTTGTCTTTGTCTCAAAGTGATGAAGCCAACACTCATCCTGAGTTAGGATACGTTCAAGGAAACCAGCGGTATCATTCTAAAACAATGTCAGATTTTCCCGTGATATGATCTGTTTGGTGCATTTTTGATCAGGAGCCAGAAGACGTTGCACCTACGAAGCAGAATCATTCGGCATGCCACGTTTATTGTGCAGAATATTCACAACTCCCTCACGGAATTTACTAATAGCACTGGGTATTTGATTTATAATCAATCACCTGAGGTGAAACAATGCAGTTATCAATAAGGGTTGAAATTAATACATGCAAGATTTCACAGCTGTAACATCACTCCTCCATTGTCAGCCAATGAATTTTCACCCACCTTCGTATGTGAGGTTGAGAATGTGTGTGTGTGTGTGTGTGTGTGTGTGTGTGTGTGTGTGTGTGTGTGTGTGTGTGTGTGTGTACATTTGATATATATGTCATATGCAATTATATATGTAAACACACACACACGCACTCACACGCACGCACGCACACACACACACGCGCACACACACACACACACATACACACATATATATATCGGATGTGTTGTCACGGTTGGAATGTTTTTATGTTATTTTATATTAGAATATTAAAACGCTAGTAAAATTTTACGGCGTACAAAAGAGCAGTCTCTCTCCCCGATGCAAAGAATAAAACCATTGAGTTTTATATAACAAATTTATACAGACTTATTGCCTAGATATTTATTGAACAATACATTGGACACCGCCTGCATACTTTATTTCCCGGGTAACGTCATTCGATGGCATATATATATATATATATATATATATATATATATATATATATATATATATATATATATATATATATATATATATATATATATATATATATATATATATATATATATGTATATATATAAATATATATATATATATATATGCATGTATGTATGTATGTATTTATATATGTGTGTATATCTATAAATAATTATGGTGGCTTTTTCGCAAATTACAACCAAAAGGCACAAGTATAGACGTCTGACTAGTACTCTTAGTCACCTTAGTTACGTCTATATGCGTGTGTGTGTCTGTGTGTGAGTGTCGTGTATGTGTATTCACACCTATACACACATACATACATACATACATTCATACATGCATATACATATATACATATACACTACATATATATACACAGACATATATGTATAAATGCATATATTACGTAATAGTAATTTTGCAATCTCTGTTTCATTTCTTTCCTTTGTCAATCACGTTTCTTTGATTTTCGTGCCGTTAAATCAAAACTGGGAGTAAATTCTTTACAGTATTTAGATTCCACTGTCGTTGTTCTAAATCTTTTTATCTCAATGTGATCGATACACAATAAGTAGCAGTCAGCTACATCTTGCAATTGATTCAATCGATTTTCTTTCGGTGCTTACAGATCTGTGGCCTTGTACCAATGTAATAAATCATTATCATCATCATCATTATCATCATCATCATCGTCATAATCAAAAATTTGGTCATGGCCGTCATCATCATCATCATCATCTCACCACCACCACCACCACATTCATCATTGTCATCATCGTCATTATCATCATCAAAATTATCATCCTTGCCATCATCATCTCATAATCATCATCGCCATCACCACCACCACCACCAACAACAACAACAACAACAACAACACCATCAACGTCATCGTGGTTGTCGTCGTCGTCATCGTTGTCATCGTCATCTTTATCATCATTATTAATGTTATTGGGGACGTCCTTATTCTTACAGTCATTATTCTTCTTAGTATTATTGTTAGTATTATTATATTATCACTGATATTATCATAATCATTATGATCATCATCACCATTATTATTATTATTATTATTATTATTATTATTATTATTATTATTATCATCATCATCACCATTATTATTATTATTATTATTATTATTATTATTATTATTATTATCATTATTATCATTATTATTATTATTATTATTATCGTTTCATAATTTGACTCGTGTGAGCTTCTTTCCCATGACAGATACTATAAATATTGCTATTACTGTCACTGATGTTGTCCTCGTTATTATATTAAGAAAAATGTAAGAATGGTACATAGAGAGGAGAAGGAAATACATTCAAATAATAAATAATAAAAAGTATCGATATCGTTAATATCAATCATGTTCATGATCACCAATCATCACCATCATCATCATCATCATCATCCTCAACATCATCATCATCAACTTTATTACTATCAGCAGGGTCCGATACGATATACGTATATCATTATTATTATTTCTTTGTAGTTGTTGTTGTTGTTGTTAGCACGTCTGTCTTTACGTTTTGAGCTCAAGTTCTCGTGGGGTCGACTTGGCCTTTTAACCTTTTGGTGGGGTTTAAAACAAGTACCAGTCAAGTACTGCGGTGGATGTAATCCACTAGCTCTCTCTCTGTCTCTCTCTCTCTCTCTCTCTCTCTCTCTCTCTCTCTCCATAAATTTCACGGTCTGTACCTATAGTAAAATCGTTGTTATTGTTGCTGGTTTTGTTGTTGTTGTTATTATTATTATTATCATAATCATCACCATCATCATTATCAACATCAACATTCTTACGAATATGCCACATCATCATTGCCAATATTATTGGTAATATTTTATTTATTACTGTTAGAGTTATTACAATTATTGTTATCACTATTATTATTATTATTATTGCTATGGTTGTTGCTATTATGAATAATAATAATAATAATAATAATAATAATAATAATAATAATAATAATATCATTTTTTCAAAGGATTTCCTACTTTGTTAGTGTTGTGGATGATAAAACGAAAGGAAAAGCTCGAAACTAAAAAAATATAGAAAAAGGAAACTTCAAAATAAACGTTAAAGAAAGGAGTTAAGAGCAAACAAAAATGAATATATTCACATATAAGCATACATGATATATATGTATGCATATATATATACATATACACAAACACACACATATATATATCTATAAATATACGCACACACGCATGTATATATATGTACATGCATGTGTTTGTGTATATATATATATATATATATATAGAGAGAGAGAGAGAGAGAGAGAGAGAGAGAGAGATATTTATGTGTGTATTTATATGTATGGATGTGTTTTAAAATATAGGTATATAAATGTATAAAAATATAGGTAAACATATACCTACGCACACACGCATATATGTATATACATGCATACATATATACATATATATATATATGTGTGTGTGTGTGTGTGTGTGTGTGTGTGTGTATGTATGCATGTGTATATATATGTGTGTGTGTGTGTGTTTATGTGTGTGTGTGTGTGTGTGTGTGTGTATGCATGTATATACATATATATATATATATATATATATATATATATATATATATATATATATGTATGTATATATATATATATATATATATATATA
>NC_142937.1:67105011-67122511 GCF_046866305.1 Octopus bimaculoides | reverse complement strand
ATATATATATATATATACATATATACGACGGGCTTCTTTCATTTTCCGTCTACCAAATCCACTCACATGGCTTTGGTCGGCCTGAGGCTACAGTAGAAGACACTTGTCCAAGATGCCACGCAGTGGGACCGAACCCGGAACCATATGGCTGGTAAGGAAGCTACTTACCACACAGCCACTCCTGCACCTATATGTGTATACATATCATATATATGTACACTCATATATATAAATATGTTAATGTATGAGTGTGTGTGTACAATTACAAACATACAAAGTGTGTGAGAAAATTAGAGAAGGTGAAGGAGTTAGAAACATAGACAGACAGGCAGACAGACAGACAGACAGATAGATAGATAGATAGATAGATAGATAGATAGATAGATAGATAGATAGATAGATAGATACACAGAGATACAGAGAGAGAGAGATTCATAGATATATGCCATTATATTTGAATGTATGCATATATGTGGTATGAATATGTTTATGAGTACATGAATGCATACACTATGGATGTATGTATTTATATATCTATGTATGTAGGTATGTGTGTGTGTTTATGGATGTATATATGTATGTATATATCCATACATATGCATATTCTTTTTCTCTTTTATTTGTTTCATTCAATTGACCACCGCCTTAAAGTGATTTAGTCGACGAAATCGACCCAAGGTCTTCATCTTTATAAGCCTAGTATTTAATCTATCGGTTATTTTTGCCAATACGCAACGTTACGGGGACGTACACACATCAATATCGGTTGTCAAGCAATGGTGGACAAATACAGACACAAAGACGCACATACATAAATATATATATATATATATATATATATATATATATATATATATATATATATATACGACAGGCTTCTTTCAGTTTCAGTCTACCATATTCACTCACAAGACTTTGGTCGGCCCGAAGCTACAGTAGAAGACACTTGCCCAAAGGTGCCACGTAGTGAACTGAACCCAGTGCCTTATGGCTTGAAGGCAAGCTTATTACCACACAACCACACCTGCACGCCTACATGCATACATACATGCATACAAACTTACATATATATACATATATATATACACATATATATACATATATATATACATATATATATATGTGTGTGTGTGTGTGTGTGTGTGTGTGTGTGTGTGTGTGTGTGTGTGTGTGTGTGTGTGTGTGTGTGTGTGTGTGTGTGTGTGTGTGTGTGTGTGTGTGTGCGTGTATGTATGAATGTATATATAGTCTAACCAGCCCATCGTACAAAAAATTCTTATTTTAAGAAGCCAACACAGAAACTCACGAAGTACAATTAATCCTCCTATATCCTCTTTGGTTCCAGTTGGTGACTTTTTCCGGTTAGATTTTCTATGGTGTAATTACTATCACATTAGAAGGATTGTCTTTCAATGTGTTTGACTGCTACCTAACCAATTCTTTATTATACCTTTTATCACTATCATAAGATCTGATGTACTCGGATATAGCTATAGGTATAACACTGTATTACACGAAAACGTTTTGTGGAATTTTCTTAGATGGTTTTAATATAGTTTGATTAAAGTCCGGACTGTTATTTCTCGTCTTAATTTTTTATTCTACTCGCTTACTTTAAATCTAATATAATCTTAATCCATTAAACCGATTTTAAAATGTTTTGGCATACTATAGAAACATTTCAATGGTTCGATTTAATTTCAAGCTAATCTGAGTCGCGTAGATTAATTCGCATTGCTTAAAAGAACAGCGAAACAACGGTGATGAAATAAAAACAGAAAGCTTTAAAAGCGGCTTTGCATCATCTATTAGCTGTGACTTCTTCATTTAACATACCATTAAAATATTGTATTATACTTAAACGATGTACTTTATGGTTTCGTAATTTTAATAGTCTTTAAAATGGACAACTGAAATATACAGGAAATTGTTGATGAAATAATACTAAGATATCAAGGGTTGAAACCTTATTTTAATAACTGAAACTTATGAGTATGTGTGTGCGTATGTATGTATGTGTATTGTGTGTATGTAAGCGTATATATATATATATATATATATATATATATATATATATGTATGTGTGTGTGTGTGTGTGTGTGTGTGTGTGTATGTGTGTATATATACATGTATATATATGTATATATATATATCTGTATATACATGTATATAGATATGTTTATATATGTATATAGATATGTATATATGTATACATATATATGTGTATATATATGCATATATATATGTATATATATATATATATGTATATATATGCATATATGTATATGTATATATATATATATATATATATATATATATATATATATATATATATATATACATGCATATTTATATACATATATATATATGCATGTATATATAGATATAGTACATATGTTCTTTATTATTCTGTCATGTGAATATGTGTACATATGTATGTATGTATGCATGCATGTATATAAATATTTTTTGCATAGAGTTATAGGAATTCAATCTTAATAACTAAATATGTTTCACAGTTAAATAACAATAAGCTGTGAACTTAATTATAATGCAATGAAATATAAATTAGTATCGTGTGATCTTCTACTGTAAATGGGTTGATATAAACAGACACATTGGCTTATTCGGTACTTGGACAATAAAGAATCAACTAGAAACCGACCAATTTCAGAGTATCGAATGTAACTGCATAAATCACACACAAAAAGCTTTTGTTTAGTTTCAGCAATATCACTTCATAATATTTAATTTCAAAGTAGGAAAGACATGTGGAATCTTAGAAGAAGCAGGATTCTCAGTTTTATTAAAATGTTATTGAAAGCCAAGGCATTGAAATAGTATTAAACTATCAGATAAATGGCAGCACAATTTTAATCAAGAAAATTAATAAAATGTAATGTAAAATACTGGTTTTTCTAACAAGACACGAGGCTTTGAATATCCACGGCGCCATTTTTCTAATGGTGTGCAGTGGCTTTTCTGTCGTTCAATGCGCCTCCAATATATTCGTCGGATTTTTTATTTTATTTTATTTCTTCATTTATGCATTTATTTATTTTTGCCTTATCGGTTTTCATTGAATCAGCTTAAACGTCGAACTCTGGTAAAATGGCCTGGCACCGAATAAGATAAAATGAATGGATATAGCGGCGTTAATGTTGCTGTCTCTCCCAGGTCAAATGGTTCCAACTGAGGAACAGTATATACACAGTGTGGATCACAAATCCCTTTGGCGTTTTAATGATATATAAAATCTATATATATAAAGACTTACCTTATGTTTTTAATACAAATTTGGCGTGTATATACATATATATATATATATATATATATATAATATTACGTTATATTATACTTATATTATATAATAATATATTATATAATATTATATGTTACATTATTATATTATATTATATTATATTATATTATATTATATTATAACATTATATACATTATTCTTTTTATTCGATATTTTAGAAAAATCCCATTGCTTAAAAATGAGAGATATTTGCAGTTCGAAAAGTGGCGTAAAAAATAATAGTAATCCTATCGAATTATTTGTTCATACTTAGATCAATAACAAGGATAACACAATAGATAATCGGAGTAGCATGAGAGTGACCCGACTGAAATAACATGTATTCGTTTCTACTCTCGGCACAGGGCCCGAAATTTTGGAGGAGGAGGGCAGCCAATTATATCGACCCCAGTACGAAACTAATACTTAATTTATTGACCCCGAAGACATGAAAGTCGACCTCGTTGGAATTTGAACTCAGAGCGTAAAGACAGACGAAATACCGCTAAGTATTTCGCCCGGCGTGCTAACGTTTCTGCCACATTACAAATAACATATATTAATCTCTACTATGTGAAGGAGTTAAGGTGTTCGGCTTGTGATTGTAAGGTTTGGAGGTTGATATCCGACGGCATGATATTTTATTTCACGTTGCCGCAGTCCATTCAGCTGATAAAAATTAGTAGCACATGTATTTCAAAGGTCCGACCTTGTCACATTCTATGTGTTCTCTCTGAGAGCTATGTAACGGTTACTAGTGTCTGCAGCGCTCAGCCACTTGATCGAATCAACTATAACACTTGTCTCTGTACCGTACGGAGTGTCAGTTAATCTGTACTATGGTATTGACTGCAGTCGCCATATTTCATTCAATAAATACCATCTCTGAAGAGCCTAGGGTGACATACTTGGGCTGTTGTCTAGCACGACTTTCGGTTAGTATGCCTAATCTATTGACAAATATACTAGGTATATTAGATAAAATGTGTGTGACATATTTTAACTGCTAAAAGGCAAATTCACTATAGTTAATAGAGAAAATAACTAACCTGTTCTAATCTAAATTTTCCTTATGCCTAAAACCTGCTTGGCGCCTATATTTTGTTATTTAGAACGATCGGTGATCCACCAACGCAAATCAGTCAACGTTGTTGATTGTATTTTACAAAATGCTATTGCTTTATGGTATTTTATCAGAGTTCCCTCTCTTAGTTACCTCCAACTGATAAAAGTCAGCTAGCTAGAAATATCGATAGCTGGGAGGCCTGATAGATGGTGACATGAACAAATGGGGTGTTTTCACACCTTTTTAGCATAAGAGAAATATTTTCTCTAAGGTAACAGCAGTGAATTTACTTTTAGCAGTTGGAATATGTCAGAAGCATATATTAACTAACCTAAACACTGCTTGGCACTACACATTTCCTTTCTCAGTTACTGCCTTCACTACCTCCTGAGCCCCGAATGTTTCCATCTCTATTTCCACCCCACTTTCGATTGTGCCTCTACCATCTTACTCATACTCCGCACCACTTCCTACCGCCTTATGCGGGCCACCATTCGTTCTAATCTCTCCAAAATACACACCCTCCACTGCCTTCTCTTCATTTATTTTCTTTTTCTTTCCTACTGCTCACCATCCGTTGCACATTCCACCTTACGCCTCATCCTCCACCCAAAGCACCTTTCCATGACTTTTTCGCTCGTTCTCAAGAACATAAACTTTACTGACTCTTTTATCCTGTCCTACTCGATGCCACTACACCCACCCATCCCTCCATGATCCACTCTCTATCTTCACTCCCACCCTTCCATTACTCCAACCCTCCCACATATCACTTCCTCTTCTCTCTTCTCCCAGCCTCTCACCACTTCCTCCACGTAACTTACCCTCGTGCCCCGCAACGTCAGCCTGTGGTTACCATTCCTCCTGATCTCTCTCTCTCTCTCTCTCTCTCTCTCTCTCTATATATATATATATATATATATATATATATATATATATATATATATATATATATATATATATATCTGAAGCAGAACGCTCATTTCTAAGTTAGGATCTGCACTTTATCCCCCTCACTCAATCCAGTAATGAGTTTCAGACCCGTGTGATATCCAATATTTCGTGCGCCGCGTCAGGCTACATGCACTATTCCACAACACCGATGGCCGCTGACCATCCTATTAGACGCCAGCTCCTGGCCAGTTCCAAGCATTGATCATTTTGCAAGATCTACTAACGTGTTGTGGTCCGGTTTAACTTCAAAAGACGTCCCCGATCGAATTCTCGGCCCTTCGATGTCTCCGACGCCGCAAATATGTGGTCATTGAACCGGCTGACATGTTAGATGTCACCAAGATATATTCGCTTTGTCGGGTACGCAAGTTTACACGTTCACAAGTGTAGGATAAGTTGGAAAGTTACAAATTAATGACTTTAATTCAGTCTTGAAAGTCTCATTATATAGACAGAACTAGCAGTCTTAAATTCTGTATACTAATCTTCCTGTTTTGGCTGAAGAACTTTTGCAAGCTCAATCATAAATAGGAATTTTACTTTCTCAAACACGGTTCGTAATTCGGCCGACATAGATCCAAATTTGAGTTTGATGTTGTTTTAAAAAAGACGAAAAGATTTCCGGATGCATATTCAAAATGTTGGCAAGTAAAATAACTTACGTAAATTGTGGTTCCTCCTGCAACATTTGTTTGTTTTTGCATTTGTAGTGGCATTCCATTTTATTGCTAGTTTGCTTTCATTTCTCTCTTCGAAAAAGCAAATATATTGTCATAGAGAATTGAAATGTTTCCGACTTCGTTATCTGAACTGTGATGTGTTATATACGTATTATGCCTAAATGTGTTTTTACGGCAACATCTTATAATGATGTCTTTTCTTTACATAATCTGATAACTTGAAATTTTAAGTTCGGAATATGTGACTTGAAAATAGAAAATTCCAAAAAAGTTATTCATTCTGACGCGAAGTATTCCTTTTCAGTATGAAACACACATCATATTTCGATGTTATACAAGTGACTTAGGTTAGGCAAAGAATTTAAAGCATCTGGAGTAATCTTCGATCATCTTTGTGCCTATTTATTAGGGAAAGAAAGCTTGTCAGTTAAAGAAGTGAAGCTTCATGAAAACTAGGGTATCTGATATACAGCCATCAACGATTGCATGTAAAATAAGTGAGGTTGTGGTTGCACACATGTGCATTGTGTGCACGTGTATTTGTGTTGAGTGTGTTGAGTTCGTGCGTACATAAATGCATATATATATGTGTACATGTATATATATATATATATGCATATATATATATGTATATATACATAAACACACACACATATATATATGTATATATATGTACATATATATGTGTGTATACATATATATACCTATGTATATTTATATATATGCATATGTATACATGTATATACATAAATGTATTTTTGTATTTATACATATATGTATGTGTGTGTATCTGTGTGTGTAAGTAAATATGTATGTATCTATGTATGTATGTATTTAAAAGCATATGCATTTGTATATTTAAATATAAATATCATTGTCTTCCTTGTGTGTGTATGTCTGTGTATATTTAATCAAATTGCGTGAAACATCACAGTGATATCAACTGTTTAACGGTTTAACGTCACAACAGAGAGATCGAGTTAAATAAAAGATATTTCAGTAGACTCAAATCTCTCTTGTCGAAGTCCATAAACAAATCCCAACAGAGAGCATTAAGACATTAATATATGAGTAATAAAACTGTTATGACATGTCCCATGTTATAAAAATAAATATCACATGTTAGCAATAAAATCGAGAATTATGAAGATCGCCATTTCAGGTATTGCTATATAGCAATTAACATGTAGTTTCCTTTATTGCGGGTTATAGTGGGAAGTCGATTGGCAATAATGAAACGGAATACGCTGGCCTGTAATTAAAATTCTTGTTAATAATGTCAATGTCGTAATATTTCTGTCATTTATGTCGAACTTTTCTATTTTGCTTTATTTCGGGTTTGTTTGCTGTTATATATATATATGTGTGTGTGTGTGTGTGTGTGTGTGTGTGTGTGTGTGTGTGTGTGTGTGTGGTTGCGTGTGTTGTATGTGTATGTGTGTGGTTGCGTGTGTTTATCCGAGTTTGTGTACGTGCTAGTACATATGCACATATATGCGTTGGTGTATATCTAATACACCTATATATGATGTATATATCTATATATATGTATATATGTATGTAATATACATGACATATATATATATATTTATATATATGGGGGTGTATGTATGCATATATGTATGTATTTATTTATGTATCCATGAATATATGTATGTCTGTATGTATGTCGCAGTACGATACGACACAACATCAAGGGCAGGCTGTAAAATCGAGAGTAAGTCGTCCCTTCCGTTTGTAGGCTAGGGTGACACCTTGAGCAAACGTTAGCAACCTCTTAGCTATCCGCCAGGGATGTGATGAGGATGTCGGCAGCAGAACCTTGGATAATCCACCAGTCGGCGATGTTCTAGATCAACGGTTTGAAGGTTATTGCAGCAAAGCGCAAGGTCTATACCATCTGACAAGAATTGTTCATCAACTAGCTAACTAGCTGCTACTGCAGAGCAGCCTCAGCATCCACCATGCTCATTGCACTCTTCTACACTACTTGGTACTTGCAGCGGGTGGGTGTGAGGAGTGACGGCAAAGGCGTTCTTCTGAGAGAGGTGGGAAACCCTACGGCGAGGAAGCTATTAGCAATAGCTCTACAGGCAGGTGGCTCACTCCCGATGGTCGCATTCAGTGCTGAACTCTGAGCGCCAGTAGGTAGAGGCTGCAGTGACGGTGTCCGAGCAGCCCTTCTCAGGGAGCACTATCCTCTCCGGAAGCTGAAGCTCCCTTTTCTTCTAAACAGTACAATCAACTTCGACATACGAAAGACAGCCGCCGAAACATGTATGTAAACACACAGGTTTACATACATACATACATACATACATACATACATACATACACACGCGTACATGTCCCACACACACATGCACACACACAAGCACGCAAACACACACACACACACACACACACACACACACACACACACACACACACACATATATATATATATATATATACATTTGTATATATAGATATAGATAGACAGACAGACAGACAGACAGACAGATAGATAGATAGATAGATAGATAGATTCTTTCTTTTATCCTTTCTGTTAATTGTTTCAGTTAATTGAATGCGGCCATGCTGGAACACTGCCTTTACTCGAACAAATCGATTCCAGGACTTATTCTTTGTAAACTTAGTACTTATTCTATCGACCCCTATTGCCGAACTGTTAAGTTACAGGGACGTAAACACACCAACATCGGTTTTCAAGTGACGGTGGGGGGACAAGCTCAGGCACACAAATATATACATATATCAACTTCCTGTGTTGAATTTCCTGTCTTTGGCGTCCTAACCAGCTATTTACACACACATGTATGTATACATCATTACAGTTGTGACGATTTCTGATTAAAAAAAAAAACAGTATTTCTAAAGGTACTTTCATATCAGAAGAAACAAAATTCATACGAAGAAAGACGCCATTTTCTCAATTAATTAAATGAGGTACTGTATATTTTACATTGATTTTCCAATACATATTTCGGGCATTTTTGGAACAAGTCGCCTTATTAAGACTTGATATTTCACATTTAGATCCCATGTGAGTATTCTTGGCGCAAATCGACTTAACACCTTCAGTTAACTGTTTTGTCAGCGTGTTATATCATGTGAATTGTTTTGTCAATGTGTTATATCATGTAAATTTCCAATATACAAAATATACATAGTAACCAGATATTTACACACACACACACGTATGTATACATCATTCAGTTGTGACAATTTCAGATAAAAAAAAGAGAATTTCTAAAGTAACTTTTATTTTTTATATTCTTCTCCAGCTTTCTGTTTGTGTAAGAAATATACTTATGTGAGTGTGTGTCAGTGGGAAAAAAAAAATTCAGACGGATTTCATTTAATTCATCAGTTGTCAAAGGGGTATGACTATAGATTTCTGCCCCTACCCACGAATTTCGATGATTATAACTTTCAGGAAAATGGATATTTTTTAATAGAATCTTCTAGGAATATATGTTATATCATGTAAATTTCGAATATACAAAATATTTTGGGGGAAAGTGTTTTAGGAGGGGGTGAGGAAGGATTTTCGGAAAATTCACCAGAGTCCACTTCAATTTATTTAACTTTCAGGAAAAATGGAATTGTCTACAAATATATCTCGTAACATGTACATTCCGAGCATATAGAAATTTGGGGGGAAAACAATTGAGGGTTATTTTTGCGAACCGTTCCCCTCTCGGGAATGTTGCGGAACAAGTCATCCATATTTGTTACTTTTTCTGTTTTGTGCGTGTGTGCATCCGTACATTTCTACTGAAGAAACAGGCAAATTTTTTTGGGGGGAGAGTGTTTTAGGAGGGGTGGGGAGGATTTTTTGAAAATTATAATAGGAGCACTCCGACAGTTACGACGACGAGGATACCAGCTGACACGATCAACAGAACAGCTTGCTCGGGAAATTAACGTGCAAGTGGCTGAACACTCTACAGACACGTGTACCCTTAACGTAGTTCTCAGGGAGATTCGGTGTGATAGAGAGTGTGAAAGGGCTGGCTCTTTGAAATACAGGACACAACGCGTCGCCAGAAATTGAACTCACGACCTTGCGATCGTGAGCAGAATGCCCTAACCACTAAGCCATGCGCCTTCACGCACGAAAATATACTCTCACATACATATACATTTAATCAAAACTGCAGATATATATATACTGGAAAAGTATACATAAGGTTGCCAAGAATTTATACCTCTCATCGAAGATCGGTGGCTATCGGACGCTGACGAAGGGAAATAACCCTGAAACCCGGGTCCGTTCGTGCTACAGATCAAGATGAGAGGGATAACTTCCCTTGGCAAAACAACCAGGACACAGTAGTGTGTCGATAATCCAGCTGGAGGAGATGTCCTCCTGGGGCTAAAAGCAACAGTAACATCCACCCCTAGGGGTCAGCCACACTTAAGTGGCAATATACTTCACTTTATATATATATATATATATATATATATATATATATATATATATATATATATTAATGGTAAACTGTAACGCACAATATATGCTCTTATGTCAGGTGGGGAATTTGTGGCGGCACTTTTAGTTTTGCTGCATAAGCCTGTACAGGGTCGGAGATGCACCAACTCAATAGCCGCCTATTGGGACACATACTCTAGCTATACTTTTGCTCATATTCGAGTGACGAATGTGACAGCAGTATGATTCCAGGGTGATTTAGCAGTTCTTTTTAGGAGGTCGTGAGAACGCTTTAAAGCTTCTTCTTAGGCTCATTCTTATTTCATCGTTAGGTGGGTGGAAAATA
The DNA here is from genome assembly GCF_046866305.1 of Octopus bimaculoides. NCBI lineage: Eukaryota > Metazoa > Mollusca > Cephalopoda > Octopoda > Octopodidae > Octopus > Octopus bimaculoides. The sequence continues at coordinate 67,111,726 of NC_142937.1, read as the reverse complement.
TATCAGTAAAATACTTACTTAAAACCAATACGCTATTCACCGGTGTCTACAGTTGCTAGTCTTCTGTCTATGTAATAGGCATCTCTTTGAAGAAAGCTACGGTGATAACCATCATCATCATCATTAGCATTGTGGTCGTTATCGACATGATCATTAATGTCATCAGTCTGGCATTTGAGAGACTGGCGTTGTTATCTTTGAAATTTCTATGGAGAAAACTGATGAGTGAACAAAGAGTGGAAGATATTGTTAAGCCGATATATTAAATTTGTGAGGTGTTTAATTCTTTTTTCTTGGTCGTCTGATGTATGAATATACGTATATATATATGTATGTATATATATATATATATATATATATATATATATATATATATATATATATATATATATATATATATATATATATATATATATATATATATATACATATATATATATATATATATACATATATATATATATATACATAAATATATATATATATATATATATATATATATATATATATATATTTCTGTATGTAAATGTATATATACGTGTATATATGTATGTGTAAAGATATACACAAATACATGCATATATGTGTGTGTGTGTATAAACACTTACACATTTATATATATATACTTCGATGTATATGTATGTATGTATGTATGTATGTATGTATGTATGTATGCCTGTATGTATGTATGTATGTATGTATGTATGTATGTATGTATGTATGTATGTATGTATGTATGCATCTACATATTTATGTATGTTTGTATATATTTATATTTAAAATTTTGCGCGACTGTCTTTTCAATTAATAAATTATATTTTGCAAGATTGGAGAAGCTTGTTAAAAACTTATTAAAAGAAACTTCAACACGACCGTGTTTTACGTTGAATATTTACGTTAAATATTATATAAATGAGAGTGTAGTATGTATGCCTGTACAACTACAGGAATAGAGAGTAAGGTATCATATTGAGAGAGACGGGCACAGTCAAACAGCGAATGAGTTTGTTCATAAGATAGACGTATAGACACTCATAGACAGGTAGATATTAAAGATGTCGAGGGAAAAAAAAAGAAGTTATATATATATGTATACATATATATGCACACGCGCGCATATATATATGCGTATAAATAAATAAATAAATAAATAAATAGATAGATAGATAGATAGATAGATAGATAGATAGATAGATAGATAGATAGATAGATAGATAGATACATACATACATAATTATATAAATATAATTATAATTAAGTTTACTGGAGAGGTACCAGTATGCTAGATATAGAAGTTAAAACTGACTGTAAAACCACATCATGTATTCATATAGCACCGGTGAAAAGATAAATGAACAAAGAAATTAGTAAAACAATTGATGGTTAATCCCAGATCGACGATTTCTATTTTAGTAATAAATTACTTTGCCTTCGTCAGTGGAGATATACCAAAATTAGTACATCATTACAAATATGTATATATACAACATTCGAATACTTACATACATGTACGCATACATATATATGCACGTATACACTAGACTAATCCATTTGTCCGTCTAACACCATGTCCTATATGGTCAAAAATATCACCGCAGTGAATATAACACAGAGCGAATATATATTTATATATAAAGAGGATAAGACCATTGTTTAAAGTAACGATTATATCAAGTGGCAAGCAAGGAAAAAACCGTATAGGTAATAATTACTATAGATATATAATTATATCAATATATATAGAGTACTAGAGATGTTCCCTTAATTATAATTACATACATAAGGCACTTGAATTTAGTAAGGCATATGTTACCATAACAAACACTGATATAGGTATAATTATGAACGCATAGAAGTCATTGCATTTTCATGATAATTCCTTTTGGGTAAAAAAGAATGGGGAAGAGTTATTTAATGTGGCAATGAGGAGCTTTGATAGTGCAGAGACAGTTGACGTTGTAGCCCTCAATATAAGTAGCCTGACAAAAGAAATAAAAGAAGCCAACGTGTTTCATTTACTTTCAATTTTATTTACTTTTTCGCTACATATTAATATGTCATTGGGTTCCTTCATATGATGTACTACCTTAGTTCCCTCCCTACCTCCCCCTTTTTTGACTCAACAATTAGCTATCTCTAATTTAACAGAACCACAATATACTTATCTCCCCATATTCAAATAACTCTTTGGTTTTAACCTTTAGCACCACGTCAAAAACACTCTCCCTTTATATCTCTATGTAAACTAGCGTTCTTGTTCCTAAAGCCCATGGAATAATATCGTTGACTCCTTTATATCTCTATGTAAACAAACCTTCTAACGGTCACTGACCATGTAACATCTCTGCTCGTAAATTACCCCATAATTTCGTTTTTGTCTTGCTATTACATGTTTTATTATGAACTCCCTGAAGAGAAATAAATGAGGAACCCCAACAGCTATTTCTTCTTTGTGAAAGGACTATCATTTATTTCGCAACATGTGTAGGAATTAAAGGAACTTTTATTGAAATGCCTTTTGCGCCATTTATTATTATCCATATCTTCTCAAAATGTATCACTTTAACTTGGTATATCTACCTGTAAAACGGCTGTGATATCTTGTTTGTCAGTGTAATTTTGCTACCTCTGGTAACTATTAACGTATTTAAATTATCGAAAGTTTTAATAATTGAGATAATATTAATATATACATAAACTTGTATATATATATATATATATATATATATATATATATATATATATATATATATATATATATATATATATATATATATATATATATATATATATATATATATATATATATATATATATATATATATATATATATATATATATATATATATATATATATATATATATATATATATATATATATATATATATATATATATATATATATATATATATATATATATATAGGCGCAGGAGTGGCTGTGTGGTAAGTAGCTTGCTTACCAACCACATAGGTTCCGGGTTCAGTCCCACTGCGTGGCACCTTGGGTAAGTGTCATCTACTATAGCTTCGGGCCGACCAAAGCCTTGTGAGTGGATTTGGTAGACGGAAACTGAAAGAAGCCTGTCGTATATATGTATATATATATATATATATATATATATATATATATATATATATATATATATGTGTGTGTGTGTGTGTGTGTGTGTGTGTGTGTGTGTGTGTGTGTGTGTTTATGTGTCTGTGTTTGTCCCCCCAACATCACTTGACACCCGATGGTGGTGTGTTTAGGTCCCCGTAACTTAGCGGTTCGGCGAAAGAGACCGATAGAATAAGTACTAGGCATCCAAAGAATAAGTCCTAGGGTCGATTTGCTCGACTAAAGGCGGTGCTCCAGCATGGCCGCAGTCAAATGACTGAAAGAAGTAAAAGAGTAAAAGAGTATATATATATATATATATATATATATATATATATATATGCAGGTAAACATATCTATAAATATGTATGTATGGATGGATGTAAGTATGTATTTGTTTATATACACATACACACACTCACATAGAAACATTACTATAGCTATAAAATACATCGTTTGTGTTTACTCAACGTAAAATTCATGAATAAAACTACATGTAACCATATTTATTTCACACATCACTCACATCAATCACAAAAAAACAGTGAGAATTAAAGTAGTAGTGTGGAGCTAAGAAAACAGTACTAAATACTAAAACTAAGAACAAATAAAGCAATATTCTTTTCATCTTGGGTAGCAAATACTACATCACATAGATAGGTGATATTATTGAACAAATAAGCGAGCTCAAAGGATTAAACAGACACCATAATATTAAAAAAATGATTAGTCTAATAAATAGTACGAAGGTTATAATACAATCCAATTCTCTCAAATAAAATACTAATGAAGCTATAAGTGGGGTTTTATGAAGAACTATGTAAACATCGTAAAACTGCCGCTTATGCTTTCTTTGTATGTGGTGCGTTATAAGTATGTTTATATATACACTTAAATATACGTATACAAGTATATAAAAATAAATATATAAAAATATACATACATACTTAAATATATGTATACAAGTGTATACATATAAATATATAAACGCATACATACATACATACATACATACATACATACATACATACATACATACATACATACATACATACGAATATAAACATATATACTTACATACAAATATATACACTTATACATACATATAAATATATATTTTGAAGATTAGAAAAAAGAAATATTACACTGAGACGAGTTTATAGAACATAAAACTTATGATACCATACTTGCAGACAGCCAGTCACCCAATCGGGCAAACGCATAAACACATAAACATACAGATACAAACGCGCATGAGCAGACACACACACAAAACATACGCAAAGTAACACACATACGCACACAAATAATTAACGTGAAACCAGTAACTGTTTTGTGATATTCTATTACAAAGTACCACCGCAACAGGTTTGTTATTCATATCACTTAGCGTTGAAAGCTTTGCCATACAAAATGCAACATCGCATATTCGTATCAATATTCCATTCTAAAACACATGCAATCATTATACATTAAGCAACTATGCATCATCGACAACATTCAATACATTGATAAACAGACAACCCTCTAATTGCCATTATATTTTCCAATCACACACACCCACCACTGGGCAAAAGAGTCAGCAATATTTTCTTCGTTCTTTTTTCTTTTATCCCGATTGCTTATCAAATCAGTGAGGGGAAGAGCATATTTTCGAGCTTTCTAACAAGCAAAATGAAACGAATAAATTATCGAAAAGAATCGTATTCCGCTTTAATATATTATTATTCTCTTTTCATTTAAAGCTCGTTCCTTGTTGCCACTACTAATATCTTTTATAAAGGAAGTTTTTTCCTTTGTATATATTTTGTTTTCCGTTTGTTGTTTGGTTTTCTTTAGTTATATTGGTTTGTTCCAGTGTTTGTTCGCCTGTTTTTTCTTAAAAACGCAACTGCATTTGTTGTAGCAGGTATTTTAAAATCCCTAATTCAAACGGCTTCCAGGCATACTACAAAGAGGTGTCCTTTTCTCGTTGATTTCAATTTCCTTTGCAAAAAGACAAATTTGGCACGTGTCAACTTTCCTTATTTTTTTCTTCTATCTCTATCCTCAAAGCATTAAACACAATGGAAAATTGTTTTTTTTTTACTTTGATCAAAAGAAAAAAGAAACATCGTTTCTGTTTGAAACAAAAGCGTGAAAGAAAACCTACACGAATATAAACTTGGTCTGTTTTATAGCAGTATGCAAAAACAATTGTCCCTCTATTCTTTTCTTCAAACGTTAAGTGAAGTTCAAGATTTGATGAGATCAAATTATTGTGGACGGAAATCTTTAGAGTCTGTTTCATGAAATTGCAAAATGAATCTCTTCACCAATCGTGTGGAAACGTGACTAGCAATGGGATGTTGTTGAGTGATTCGAGCCAGTTTTCGCACATAGGCAGAAAGAAAAAAAGCGAGCAGATACACATACATACATACATATATATATATATATATATATATATATATATATATATATATATATATACATATATATACTAACACGTGCATATATATATATATATATATATATATATATATATATATATATATATATATATATATATATATATATATATGTATGTATGTATGTATATATGTATATGCATGTATATATATGTATGTATATATATATATATATATACGTATGTATATATATATACGTATGTATATATATATATATATATATATATATATATATATATATATATATATATATATATATATATATATATATATATATATACGTATGTATATATATGTGTATATATATAGACACGGATACACGCACCCACACACACACAAACACACATATATATATATATTTATATATATGTGTGTGTGTGTGTGTGTGTGTGTGTGTGTGTTTATGCATAATCTACCGCAATGAAAGAGTCAACACGAACCCTATACTAGTTTGTGCGAAAAATCCTAAATGTTATACTATACTTTATTTTAATTCGGCTGAAGAAAATAGTGTGTTTGTGTGTGTGTGTTTTCGTGGTGGAATGATGTAACTAATTTGTTCATCAATGAAAAACACGTCTGAAACAGCTGTAGTAAATCTCACCGTATTTGTATTATCATATATACATACATGATACATACGTACATACATACATATATATATATATATATATATATATATATATATATATATATATATAGGTATGTACATACATGTACATATATATGCATATACTCATATATTGTTTATATATATAAATATATATATATATATATATATATATATATATATATATATATATATATACACTCTTATGTATGTTTGTATGTATGTATGTATGTATGTATGTATGTATGTATGTATGTATGTATGTATGTAAGTGAGGTTATGTGTAAGACCATAAGTGGTGAGAGACAGAGTAAAGAGTATCAGTGAGATGGAGTAATATATACAATAAAGAAAAGTGGGCCGCATTAGTATCATCTCTGAGTATGATTTACGTGTTCTGAAGATGAAAATGCTGTTTCCGGTTTATATTTAAGTTGCGAATTATTTAATTGAATCTACCAATCCCACTTTTCTAATTGAACCGTTTCTATATCAACCAATTTCATAACTGATAATCAATAAAATTCACTCAAATTACATCACTTAATATTACT
>NC_142937.1:67050011-67097511 GCF_046866305.1 Octopus bimaculoides | reverse complement strand
TTCGAAACAGGGATTCCGCTCCTGAGTACCGAAATTCTAAGCAATTCTGCAATGTCTGCTTCCATTTACACACACGCATATCATACGCGCACACATAGAAACACACACACACACACACACAGACACACACGCACAGACACAAATATATATGCATATATATGCGTATATATATGTATGTATACGTGTATGAATATATATGTGCATATATGTGTGTGCACGCGAGCGTTTGCGTGTGTATGTGTGTGCATGTGTGTATGTGTGTGTATACATATCAGCCAGCTTGTATGATCACGTCGCAGTGAAAATTATTATGACCAAAAGGAGCAGCAATCCGAGAGTCAAACACAGTGCTTGACACCCTACGATGTCAATTTAATAACGGAACTGGAGACAGTTCAATAGTGCTACATCAGGAAGACTACATTAGAGACAAACTTGGAGTATTGGAAGAGACTGAAACAATTGCGACTCTAACCCGAGGATGATATACATATGGGCGAATTTATAGGGGTCAGCACCAAACTTTGGCATCGGGAGTTATGTCACTACCAATCCGAACAGGATACCACTGGAGCTCCAAAGGACCCACTCATCCTGTCTTGGATTCGGATCAGGTGCTGTAATCGCTTTGGATTTGAAGACCCCCAGAATATTTAATATCTTACCAAAAAAACCTGAGAAATCTATATGGATTGGGGATAGGTGTTTTCAAGAAGCACCTTGACCTGCAGACTTCAAAGATCCCAATGTACCTACAATGATGAAAGAAAGTCAAACGAGTGCAGCAATATGAAACTTCCTCGTTTACCAAAAGCTAACCACACAGGACTGACCACTGAAAAGATGATGATACTGGTGAAGCCCTAGCATGGCTACAGCCTTTAGGACGAAACACACAAAAGAATGAAAGAATAAAAGAATATATATGTACGCATATATATATATGTATATGTGTGTGTGTATGTATGTGTGTTATTTCTTTACTACCCAGAAGGGGCTACACACAGAAGGGACAAACAAGGACAAACAAACGGATTAAGCCGATTATATTGACCCCAGTACGTAACTGGTACTTATTTAATCGACCCCCGAAAGGATGAAAGGCAAAGTCGACCTCGGCGGAATTTGAACTCAGAACGTAGCGGCAGACGAAATACCGCTAAGCATTTCGCCCGGCGTGCTAACATTTCTGCCAGCTCACCGCCTTCAATGTGTGTGTGTGTGTGTGTGTGTGTGTGTGTGTGTGTGTGTGTGTGTGTGTGTGTGTGTGTGTGTGTGTGTATGTGTGTGTGTGTGTGTGTGTGCGTGTGTGTTTCAATTCTAAATCTTTTACTTTTTACTCTGCTTCTCGCCATTTTCATTCAGTCTTTTTTCATTCACTTCTTTTCATCTCTCTTTCTCGCCGTCGACTTTACTTCACGAATAACTACTTTTCTTGTTTTGTTTCCTCGTATTCTCATTCTTTCTCTTCATTCTATTTCCTTCTTTCATGTTTTCGTTCTCTCACGTTTCTTCTTGTTCCATCAGAGTCGTACTTTTTACCACTCCTCCCGCTTTGTTATTTCTCCCTTCGACTCCTTCATCATTTTCTCCATACTTTCTATGTCTTTTTTTTCTGTTCCGTCTTCCTTTTCCAATTTCCTAACAAACGTAATGTTATTGACAGATAAGCATTTCAAGCAAAAACAACGGGGTATAAACAATTTCTGGACTGCGGCTGCTTCTTGTAGCATTTCTAGGGAATACAAGGTAACAGGGAAAGATATGAAAATAAGAGAGTAGAAGCAGTGACATGAAATACCAGTGGCAAAGTGGAAGGGAACTTAGAGAGAGGGGATAGGAAGAGAAAGCGGGAGTGTGGGATGAATGTATAATAGATTAACGGAGGAATTTTCATAAGTTACGGTAATAGGGAAACTGAAAAGAGGGAAGGAGTAAGAAAGAGTGAGATGGGTGAGCGAGGGTGAGATGGGTGAGCGAGGGTGAGAGGGGTGAGAGGGGTGAAGGAGAGCGCGAGGGATAAAGTAGGAATGATGTAGGGGTGAGAGGGAGTAGAGCAAGAAACGGAATGACTGAGAGATTAAGGATACGACTAAGTAAAAGAAATGGAAAAATAGGAATGACAGAAAGAAGGATAGATAGATATATAACGGTGAATTTCTGTAATTTTCTCTCTCTCTCCACTCTCTCTCTCCACTCTCTCTCTCCACTCTCTCTCTCCACTCTCTCTCTCTCTCTCTCTCTCTCTCTCTATATATATATATATATATATATATATATATATATATATATATATATATATATATATATATATATATATATATATATAGATAGATAGATAGATAGATAGATAGATAGATAGATAGATAGATAGATAGATGGATGCGAACGAGCAATTATGCATGCATGTACGAATCCCCAATAAAACAATATCTGGATGTTCCACACTAAATGAATATCAAGAAACAAATATATCCGACATACTTCAACGGGAATACAAACTAATTTTCAGCTGGAGAATGAATGGGGTGTTTTCATCAAATTGCACCATGGGATAGCAATACTGCCAACTGTCAATAATACAATATGCAGCAACTTTATTGCATTACTAGCAGAAATCTTCGTAAATGGATGATATCTACCGCAAGTTTGACGGTAAAGTAAATGATTTAATACACAGCCATCATGCTTGATATTCAGAGATCGTTACAGAGGATAGAGGAAGGATGTGGTTTAGATAGAAGAATGAATGGCGAATGTTTGGCTGGTCAATAACTTTGGTGCATGTCTTTTTCTGGAATTTAGAATTTTGTGAATGATCTAGGGTCACAATTGCGGTGATATGGGATTGGTTTTCGAATGATGAACATTTATATCACAGGTATACTGTCAGGAATTATTAACGAGAACTCGTGGGGCTTGTTCTTGGAGTGAAACTGCTGTTAGTATTTTGTTTCATCGCAAAGTGTTTCTTTTTTACTCTGAGGAAAATACATAACTACAGGTAATGTTACCGGAGATTTTCCAGCCAGCAAAGCCCCTCTAGAAGATTCATTTATAACTAGTGGGACCCGTAGAAATTCCAGGGAACGAAAACGAATAAGAGAAGTTATTTATGAAAGAAAATATTTGCTCTTTTATTCTTATCTTGCTACGTATTTCACTTCCAGTCACAATGATATATCTTAAAATTTCCCGCGACTAAGCACTTTTTATTTCGCTCTCTACCACTTCAACAAATTTTTAACCATGTAATTCCCGTTCATGTAATTACTGTTTTCATGTCTTTAAGATTTCTCTCTTTCTCTTCAACTTTCACTTCTACTAACTCTCTGTCTGTCTCTCTCTCTCTCTCTCTCTCTCTCTCTCTCTGTCTCTCTCTCTCTCTCTTAATGTAACTGCCTCCCCTGTCTATCTCTCGTTATCTGCCTTTCTTTAACCTCACCACCAAAACAACTCCCTCTTAGATGCTGTATCCTAAACTTTCTCCTTACCTTTCCCTCCCCACACCCTACAGCATGTAATTAACACTTCTTTCTACCTCTTTTCTCTCACTGTCTTTCTTTCGCTCTTCGCCTCTTCCTTCAACTAACCACGTGACGCATTTGGCCTTATTATACCCCTTTCCCTACTTCTTCCTCACTTCCTTCTTACCCACACTCCTTACCCTCTCTCTCTCCCTCTCTCTCTCTCTCTCCCTCTCTCTCTCTCCCTCCCTCCCTCTCTCTCTCTCTCTCTCTCTCTCTCTCTATCTATCTATCTGTCTATCCCACATACGCTTTTACTCCACCTCTCACTCACTCCACCACTACCTCTCTAAATAACCAAAATATAACGAGCGAACGAACAAGCGGATTATCATATAGGTGTGATGTCGCGTGAATTTGTAAGTGTGTTGCACTCGTGATTGTGGTTATGATTCCCAGACATGGTGGTGTGCGGTGTTCTTGAGCAAAACATTTTCATTATCACACTGCTCCAGTCCACTCCTCTGTAAAAGAATAAAACTGAGACAAAGTTTATTCAAAGTGAATATTGTGATCTCGGTCATTCGTACCCCATTGAAACTGGGTCACCAGCCCTGAGAGTTGCTGTGGATGATGAAAGCTCCTCAACCATTGATATCGGCAGGACTTGATCTCCGAACCTTAAGAACCGGTGCTGATAATGCAACGTAATTTGTTTGATGCTATAATGAATCTGTCAATCCATCGCCCTTAGTAATAGTTTCCAATATAGACACAAGGCCAGCAATTATGTGGAAAGCGATTAAGTCGATACAATCAAGTCCCAAAAGGATGAAAGGCAGAATTGACCTCCATGGGGTTTGAACTCAGAACTTTTAGAGCCGGGAAATTGTATCATTAATAATCGTTTCAGCTTATAACACAAAGTCAGTAATTTTAAGGCTAGTGGGTTAGTCGATTATATTGACTTCAGTACTTGAGTAGCATTTTATTTTCTCGAAGAAAAGTGGAGCTAATCGGAATTTAAAGCCAGAACGTAAAACTGGAAGAAATGCCTCGAAGCACTTTGTCCCAGATTCTGCCAGCTATGGCGACGAGCTGTATTAATAATGGTGTTAAATTTTGGCATGCGACCAGCAATTTTAGGGAGAGTGTAAGTCGATTACATCGATTCCAGTGCTAAACTGATACTTATTTTATCGACCCCGAAAGTCGACCTTGGCGGAATGTGAACATAGAGCATAAAGAAGGGTGAAATGCCACTAGGCATTTTGTCCGGCATGTCAACGATTATCTTTTCTATTATCGGCACAAGGCCTGAAATTTGAAATTTGGGGTAGGGGAATAGTCAATTAAATCGACCCCAGTACTCAACTGGTACTTAATTTATCGACCCCGACAGGATGAAAATTAAAGTGGACCTCGGCAGAATTAGAACTCAGAACGTAGCGAGGGGTGAAATAACGCTAAGCATTTCGTCAAGCGTGCTAACAATTCTGCCAGCTCACCGCTTTAGCTATAGCATTAATAATGGTTTCAAGTTTTGGCACAAGGCCAGCAATTCTAGGGACCAGTAAAATCGAATGCATCGACCCTAGTGCTTGACTTGTACTTATTCTATCGATCCCAAAAGAGTGAATGGCAAAGTCGACCCCGGCAGAATTTGAACTCAGAACACGAAGACTGACGAAATACCGCTAAGCGTTTTGCTCGTCGTGCTTACAATGATTCTACCAGCTCGCCGCCTTAGTGCTAATAATACCAATTAACAACTACTACAATTAACGACAACAAATCATAAACACCGCTACGGCCATCGCCAATCTCTCTAACCACCATCAATAACAATATGAACATCAGCGGTGTTTTACTTGTAAACGTCCCGACGAAGTTCCTGGACGAAATAAAAAATAAAAAAAAACAATCTCGGGTTTTAAAGCTGTCTACAGATTAAGGATAGGATGTGTGCTGTAGAAAGGTGGGTGAATGGAGAGCAGCAACGGCAACAACAAAGTTCTAATTCTATATTTGGAAGTTAACGAACCAATAAAAGCCGCCACCATCATCATAGCCAGAAAACCCTCATCCCGAGCTGTCAGAACATAAAACGAATATCTCCTCCCACACTCTCTCCGACATCCCCATTGGTCTTATAGATATAATTTGAACTGTTCACCTAGAAATATATAAAAATGAGCGGGGAAGAGAGAGAGGAAGAAGACAGATAAAGAGAGGTAGAGTAAGAATCAGAGAGGGATGGAGAGGGATAGTGGAGGGTGATGGAAACAAAAGAAAGAAAGAAAATGCCGATGATTCTGATATAACTTTGATATACGGTATTGTTTTGGATCGTTTACTACTAAATAAACTTGCGGTTTGGTTTTATCTAGATTTCAAAATAAAGTTAACCTCGTTTTGAAACGACCGCTTTTCTTTTCTTCTTTTCCTTCAGCTTTTGGTCTTTTATATGATTTTTCTGGACTTTTTTTTTCCTATCTTTTTCTTTTCTTTTCTCTTCTTTATTTTTTTGTTCAGACATACAATTCAAACAAAAGCAATAATAATGATGACGATGATGATGATGATGATGATGATGATGATGATGATAACGAACAACAACAACAATAACGAACAGCAATAAAAAATCAAAAACAAAATGATGACCAATAACTAATCATTGAAGATAATCAACCCGGGGGAAGGTTTATTTTTAAGTTTATATTCGGAGGCCCTCAGCCAAAATAGCAACGGACACCAAACCAATTGTGATTGTATTGCAGCCATAATTTGTATTTATCGTCGTTTTCCTATGGTCTCGGCGAAAATCCAATTGAACAAAAATACATTTGTCAACCACTTCAGCCTCCATCAACACCAGCGCCGACATTAATTAATGTTCTAGTGGCGACAGAGGAGTGGTAACGGTTGGTTGTAGTGGTAGTTTTAGCAATAGCAGTGGTGGTAGTGGTGGTGGTGGTGGTGGTGGTGGTGGTGGTTGTCTGTTGGTTTTGGACTGGAATTATTCGGTGGGGTGTAGGTAGATGTTGATGCTGTTAATGTTGTTGTTGTTGTTGGTTGTGGTGTTGGCGGTACTGGTGGGAGTGGTGATCGTGGTGCTGACGTTAGTGATGGTGAGGATGGTGGTGCTTTTGTTGGCTATAGAAATGATTGTGGGATTATATGTGGGGGGTCGTTTTTGTTGCTTTTATTCTTGTAAATTGTTGTTGTTGGTCGTGGTGGTGGTGGTGGTGGTTGTGGTGGTGGTGGTGGTGGTGGTGGTGGTGGTGGTGGTTGTGGTGGTGGTGGTGGTGGTGGTCGTCGTCGTCGTCGTCTTGTTGCTGGTGGTGGTTTCGTGATGGTGTCTATGGAGGTGTTGGCGAAATTCTTCGTGGTGGCAGTGGCGGCGGCAGCGGCGGTCGCGGTGGTGGTGATGGTGGTGGTGGTGGTGGTGGTGGTAGTGGTGGTGGTGTTTTCTGATAAAGCCACAGTTTCAGAGGAAAAGGAAAAAATATCATAAAACATGGTTATTCACTTGCAGTGTAGTCGAGCAGACAATGACGGAAAACATTCCAGTCCAGCTGTGCTCATCTTGTCTTCTACACAGACTCAGTGTACAGATCAGATATAGGACTACATTATCTAATATACGTTTTTATTTCTCTTAAGGGAGTAGTATGTGTTGTGAGGGAGATATCGGCATGGCCGTTAATAAAGTCACAGGAAAAAAGTCACAATTAATTTATGGTAGCCGGCAACACAGTCACAGAAAAAGTCACAATTTTATCTTGGAAGGAAAGTCAGATAATCAAACAAAAATATTCAGGTCGCTCACAATTTATTAAAGTACCATAAACAATTAAAGTGACAAAACAGAAAATATTTTAAATTAGTCATTAACTGGCAATATATGACTTGTACATATTGACAACATTGTATGTGATGGCATTACATGTGATTTTTTCCTCTGATTTTTTTTCCGTGACATTTTTCCTGTGATTTTTTTTTTTTTTTCACCTAGATTCGATATCATTGCTACTTGTAGCAGGATCACTGACCACACGAGTTGTTCCTTCAATGTAGAAAACATCTTGGATCTATTTCAAAACGGGGGCACCAGTTTTCATTTATGTTTTATGTAGTGTTTTTGGTACCGAAAGACTTTCAAACTTCGTATACTTATCTAGTTTGTGTTATAGAACAGAAAAAAATGTTTGTATTCGAATTTATTTCATGTAAAAAATTGTCTTATTTCGATAATTTCTACTAATCACTGACGTCTATTCAGTTGAAAACAGTTAGCGCTGTAACGGTGTATATCGTATTAATCCCCTAACCCTAACCCTAACTAGACTGTTAACCCTAACCCTAACCCTAACCCTAAAACTAACCCTAACTCTAGAATCCGAACTCTAAAATTGTTACACACATAGATACGCACAGCGTAATTTATTATATAAACAATATATGCGTATAAATTACGATTAAACCGGATGAAATATGTCACAGGGAATAACATTTTTATGACCGCCCAGCAGTAACTCTATTCAGCTGAATAGACGTCAGTGATTGGTTGAAATTACAAAAATACGACAACTTTAACATGGAATAACTTGCGATGTACATTTTTTTGTTAAGAAGACTAAGAGTAAAAGATGTTTTATATGACACATTCTACCAGTGTCCCAAGTTTCAAAGTGTTTCGTTAAGAAAATACTGGTGCCCCCGTTTTGAAATAGATCCAACCTCTTCTCTTAAGGTAGTTACTGTAATTAGATCTTATATTAACAGGAATCCTGAGATCTTGATGCAATGGAATCCATCCTTCCATCCATTTTCGCACCCCACCATTTATGGAAATGTCGTTAGGTTAAAGTTCTCAGACACCTCTTCCATAGTGTCCTGTCAGAAGAAACCATCATTTTCACACTTCCTGGCTGGATTCCCAAGCGTGATCAACTAATTATATACTGTCAGCTTCCGAATATAACCCCTCCGAAATCACCATCAAAAACACTCTATTCAGTGTCTGATATTTCGAAGTCCTCAATTGTTCAACTGCCTTTCCTAAAGAAATCATAAACATAAAAGGTACCTCAAATGAAATATTAAAAAAATTACTGGATATACTCCTAATGACGATACCAGACAAACCAACCATTCAAGGATACACTCAATGAAGATCAGCTGCTACAAATTCAGTCGTAGATCAACTTCCAGACATAAAACAATAAAACAGAAAGAACATAAATTAAGGCGATGCTCCAGCATAATCACGATCCTACGACTGAAACCAAAAAAGAATTACAAAGAATAAAAGAATCATCCAACCATCGCATTTTTGGTTCAGGCTACGTCTCCCGCTGATTGTTTCATTTTGAAGTATCTCTCTTGCGATTCTTTCTCCGACATTCTAATCACGTCTATAGTATCTAAGCTTGCAGTGAATGGCTATATTGTACTATATTCACATATTCACATACAAACATATACGCACACGCGTGCACGCGCATGTATACATACATACAAACAGATATATATAAGGTGCATTCTAGAAATTTCAAACATTTTTAGGAGAGACATTTATTAATTTCAGAGTACAAAGCCCTAACCTTCGATGTAGAATCCTCTGACTTCAATACACTTGCTGTAACACTCCAGTCACTTCGTGAAGGTCCAAAGTGAAGGTGTCGAGGACCATTACCACAGCCTCCTTCATCTCCGAAACAACTGCACCTGAGTTTCTCCTTCAGCTTAGTCACCAAAGTCACAGGGAGCAAAGTCTGGACTGTATGGAGGACGAGAGACAGTTTTATGCCCTTCTCTCTCAAGTAGTTGTTTACTAAGGAACTCGTCCCTGAGAACCTATGGAACAAACTTTGCACAGATTCTGCGCATGTTCAGATCTTCATGAATATGTACATTTGCCATACCAACTCTACACTATAAGCATTTTGTATTCATAGACACACTACGGCTTTCATCCAAGACATAGCGAATTTTCTCAACCAATTCTCATATTCATTAATCCCTTTCCCTACCAGTCCTTTCATTGTCTCTCACTTCTATATCCTTAAACCTCTTGTGCCAGAAAAAAAATTAATCCATAACTAGTCTGGAGCATTTCATAAGTTTCTGTAGTATTTTACCCAGTTTACCTCAAAACCTTATTGCATAATGAGTTTCCAAACGTCCCAACTGCATTCTGCAAACTAATGAGCTGTGATAAGCAGTGTTTAACAAGGTAGGTTCAAAGTGCTGTTACAGCCGTCTCCTTCAATCTGGAATAACTAAAGTTGACAGGTCAGCTTATTAGTTCTATTTAGTTCTTATTAGTAATGATGTACTAAAAGTACAATAATCAAGGACAGTAATAATTGTCTCTCCTAAAACAGTGGCAAGACTTCTGGCGTGCGTCTCGCATACTTTATGACGAGATTCTTTTAGTTTCCATCAACCAAATCCACTCTCAAGGCTTTAGTTGACCTGGGGCCTTAGCTGAAATACCTGCCCAAGATGCCACGCAATGGGACTGAACCAAAGACCACATTATTCGGAAGCAAACAATTTGACATCAAACTGAAGGATTAATCAATAGTTTTCCGAGGTGTCTACAGTAATAAACTTTTACAAGATAGGTTGACAGTTATTTCTAAGTTTCGGTTTGTTCGCCTCTATCTATAAATAAATACATAAATATATAAGTAGACAGGGAGACAGGCAGACAGGCAGAGAGATAGATGGACAGACAGACAAACAAACAGACAAACATACGGAAACATACATAGGTATGTAAATATATATGTGTTAGTATATCAATACATATATACACACACATACATACGTACGTACGTAAATACGTACGTACACACATACATAAAACATACATACATACATACATGCGTACATATTGCGTGTCTTGTGTCAACAAAATGGCGAAATATATGTTTACGTGTGCATGTTGACTATGCATATACGTTTGTATTTGTGAGTGTGTGTGTTTGTGAGTTTGTTGCATACGCTTCTGTGTATGTATAAGAAAGTGTATGTACGCATGCGTGAGGTCGGAGACTATAAGTAAACATGCACTTAACCAAACAGTGAACGATATTTAATGGCAGCATGGCAAGCGCCACGCTGTTGATCAGAGTTTAGAAATAGCAGTCAAATCTAGCTGAAATCGCACTTTTAAATAAGGAAAGGGTAACGAAACTGTCAAAAGGTTTGACGTTCGTTGAACTTGATACCGCAACAACAAACACAACAGCAACCACAACGTGGCAAGAGGGGCACGAATATATTACGAAACTCCAATCTATATCGATATTGATTTCGAGTGGCTGTAGATAGCCAGAATCTTTAGAACGTTAAATAAGATGCTTTACTCTATTTCGTTATGATCCGATACGTTCTGAGTTCAAATCCCAATGGTGTCAAATGTACCTTCATTTCCTGAGGTCATTAAAACAATGAAAAGACCTGCCTCAAAGTGTAGCCTTGTGCCAATGTTAAAAAAAAAATCAATATTGATTTGTAACAGTTGATACAAGTTTATCCATTGAGATGTAAGTGTAGTCAATGAAATCGTTCCTTGTACTTGAGCGATAAATTCTTTTATCGATCACGCGAGTAGGAAAGCCATTTTTGAACGAGGTCGAATTAACTTTGACTTTCATACTTTGAGGTGTAATATAATATTACTGTCAAGTATAATAAACCAAATGTATTAAATGTCTCGTATGTCATTAGTCTGATGAGACCCCCTTCGGTCATGACTGACCATGGGATTGCACCGAGAAAGTTATCCTCCCAGGCTCAAGTCCGGGCAGTGTTGTTTACGGAAGACCAGCAGTCGCCCATGCATACCGGCCTCCCCTCTCCACGCCACCAGTGTTATCCAAGGGAAAGGAAAAGGCCGATACACCAGTGACGTCGCAACTCATTTCTACAGTTGAGTGAACTGGAGCAAAGTGAAATAAAGTGTCTTGCTCAAGAACACAACACGCAGCCCGGTCTGGAATTCGGACTCACAGCTTCACGATCGTAAGCTCGACGCTCTAACCACTGAGCCATGCGCCTTTATTAGTCTATATCAAAGCATTTGTGTAAATAGTGCCAATATGGTTGTATAATTAAGAAGTTCAATTCACAACTGGTTCCGGTTTCGATTCTTCTACCTGGCACCATGGTCAAGCATCGTCTAAAAGATTCTTAGGTTAAGCAATAGATTACGAGTGGGATTTGAGCCAATGGAAATTATACTGGAGTCCGTTATATATCTAAGTATGCATACATTAATATATAAATACATATATATGTGCTTAAGTATATGTATTTACATACACCACACACACACATTCACGCACACACAAATTGTATATATATATATATATATATATATATATATATATATATATATATATATATATATATATATATATATATATATATATATATATATATATATAACATATGAGTACATCTATATATATAAAATTGAATTTCTGTGTCTGTTTGTTTATTTGTTTGTTTGTCTGTCAAAATGACTGTAACCACAGCAAATCCGTAGGAGCAGTCTCCTCCTGGTTCAGTTTTCGAAATTGAATCTTTCAGTTCTCCTTGGGGATACGGCCTATTCGAACGTCAATAGAAACCGTGACAAATGGGTATTTCACTCCACATGTGGTCTTTTCAGTGGCATAGCACAGTCACCTGGATTCGGCAAAGCTTTTGTCTCTATATGATATAGCTAGTTTTTTTATCTTGTCGGTTTAGATATAAATATACAAACTACTTTAAGATAGGCAGAGAGAATTCGACAGCGAAGAGGGATGCACGACACACACACAGAGAACTTGATAGAGAAACGAAAAGCATCGACACACCCGTAAAAAGACGAAACTGAATCAATTCTCCCTGGGCATACGGCCTATACACACGTCAAAAGGAACAATGACAAATGGGTGTTCCACTTCACCTGTAGCCTTTTCAATGCCATCGTGCAGTCACATAGATTCGGTAAAGCTATTGTTCGATATAATATAGCTATTTTTCTAACTTGTCGGTTCAGATATAAATACACAAACTTCCTTGAGACAGGCAGAGTCTGGCCACTGAAATAATGAAAGAAATTTCCTATGATATGGAGGAACTGACCATGTACATATACGATAATCTTCCCAAGTTTCTATCTGATCAACGTCGTACATGTTTAACTCTCATAGAAAGTATTAACAATAACATAGGAGGACTTTATTTCTTAGATGCTGCAGGAGATACTGGGAAAACATTGGTAGTTAAACTCCTCTTGGATACAGTTCGTCAAGTATATAAAATAGCTTTATCTACTGCTACTTCTGGGATTGCAGCACCATTACTACCCGGAGGTCGGACTGCCCATTCGACATTCAGGTACCCTTTAGATTTATCTAACGGAGAAGATCCAGTTTGTAATATATTTAAACATTCTGGAATGGCGGAACTAATACAAAGATGTCACTTAATTGTCTGGGACGAATGTACCATGCCCCACATAAATGCTTTTAAAGCTGTGGACATATAAAGCTTGTATAAGCTTTGTAGTGTTAAGGACTGGTTGTCACAAAAATATTAAAATTCAAATATACTTTCATAAGAAAATGTTAAAAACAGTTTCAGTATTAAAATACATATATTTAAGAATTTACAAAATATTGGAGAGAAACTGACCCTAGCTACACACAAGAGAGAAAACATGTCAAAAAAATGGGTCAGTTCCTGTCCAATATTTTGTAAATTCTTAAATATATGTATTTTAATACTTAAACTGTTTTTAACATTTTCTTATTGTTATCAGAGAATGTATATTTGTATTTTAATATTTTTGTGACAACCAGTCCTTAACACTACAAAGCTTATACAAAGCTTTATATTTTAAACATATTCTTCTTATTATTATCAAAGAATGTATATATGTATTTTAATACTTAAACTGTTTTTAAACATTTTCTATTATTATCAAAGAATATATATATGTATTTTTATATATGTATTTTAATACTTTTGTGACAACCTGTACTTAACACTACAAAGCTTATATAAAGCTTTATATTTTACTTTTGACAATCTTTTTCTAAAAAAGTGAAACCGGTAAAGTGAAGAAACATCTTTAAAATTGCATTTTCAAACCTTCTTTCATATATATTTCTACTCGTGTGATATCTTACAACTTTACTTTGCTATATATATATATATATACGTGTGTGTGTGTGTGTGTGTGTGTGTGTGTGTGTGTGTGTGTGTGTGTGTATACATCTCCAAAATGACTGAGTGCACTAGTCAGCACCAGCATTGCTAGAAATAAGAGCTAAATCAATTCATACCCACAATAAGCACTTATCTGAATGACTGACAAAGAAGGCAAGCTCTCTCAGCGCCTAGGCATAGTGGATTCGCATTTATATTAATGCTCCTCAGTGAATCTCACGTAACACCTTGGGCTAAACTCAACTCACCTTGTTTATAAGATTATCGTAGAAATCGTACCGTTTAGGAAATTAGCGTATGATTTCTACGACAATCTTATAAACTGACAAGGCGAGTTGTGTTTAACCCAAGGTGCTAGGTGAGAGTCACTGACAAACACTTATATAAATGCAAAATCACTGTGATCTGGCTCTGCGTAGGCCCTGAGGGAGCGGGCCTCTCTTCTCAGTCATTAAGATAAGCGCTTCTTATGGTTATGTGTTGTTTTAACTCTTATTTCTAGCAATACTATTTTTTACTAATGCCCTCAGTCACTTTAGGGACGTATATATTTCTACCTTTCGGTTGTAAAATTTCAAACAAGCCACCCTCAATGTTTATAATTTTCGCTTTTACTGTTTAGGAAGTCAGTGTACAATTTCTACAATAATCTTATAAACTGACAAGACGAGTTGAGTTTAACTCAAGACGCAAGCTGGGAGTCACTAACGAGCATTAATAAAAAAAAATTGCGAACAAACAACTCTTATTATCATCATCATCATCATCATCATCATCATTATTATTACTATCATTATATATTCAACAAAATGAGATAACAAAGCCAAGGCCTATATAATAAGGCATACACACACACACACACACACACACACACACATACACACACACACACACACACACACACACACACACACACACACACACACACACACACACACACATATATATATATATATATATATATATATATATATACATGTGTGAGAAAATATGAACTCCTATTGGAATTTATATACCACGGACCGGAAGCATTTCTACCACTTCTACACACCACTTTCCTTGGATAATGGAACTGCAACTATAATACCTTTATACATTTTTATGTTTATTTCTACATTCAATTTCCCATTTACCTATATAATCCTTATTTGCTTCCTTTTCCAAATTAACTCCTTATATTGAATTCTAATATTTCCCTCCATTTAACTATATCACATCATCTCTGATGATGGATATCCCTAATATTCCAGAAACAGCTGTAAGACTAACTTTCTCTTTATATATGTCCTGAAAATTCCACACAGCCTTGGCTTTGTTGTCTCATTTTACTTAGCGCGTGTATGTGTATGTGTGTGTGTGTGTGTGCGTGTGTGTGTGTGTGTGTTTGTGTGTGTGTATGTGTGTGTGTGTGTCGTCAGCTGATCATATATCAGAACAGGAATCATACTCTAAAAGTTAGAGCTGTAATGTATTTACATGAAGTTAAATCTATGTCCAGTTATAGAGTTCCTAATAATTTCACATCCGTAAAGCGCTTAACTATATAGATGACTCTTCAAACTTCAATGACCACCGGCATATAACCTCTCCATAAATTGAAGGTAGAAAATTTGTAAACAACATCGACGACAGCTCCAAAAGCAGCAACGATAAAAAGAACTTTCAGGGCCAACGGAAGATACAATAGCAAGGATCATTAAATTATACGCTGGATCCGGGGGTCTCTCTTAAACTCAAAACATGAGATCTATAGTCTTTTCCTCCATTTCAAACGCTACCTGCTGCAGGCGTTGGATTCTCCGTTCATCGATTAGGGATGGAACCAACCTAGGGGCAGAGATGCCCTGTTCGTCCTTTAGGTCCGTAAGATTTACTGACCGGACCGGTCTTAGGGCGATGACCCGTCCCGTTTAAGGCAGTGTATATTATTCTTTTGTTTACAAAGTAACTGACCGTAAAGTTTTATCTGACACCAGGCTGAAGTGAGATTATATGCCCCCGGCCACTGGGGTCTGACAGGTCGTCTATAAAGTTAAGCGCTTTACATATATATATATATATGTGTGTGTGTGTGTGTGTGTGTGTGTGTGTGTGTGTGTGTGTGTGTGTGTGTGTGTGTGCGTGTGTATGTATATGTATATACATGCATACATACATACATACATACGCACATACATATTCCTCATATTCATACTTGGTTTCATGGATATGAAATATACTTATATTAGGATATAATTCATATATTAACTCCTAATATTATGTGTATACACACATATAATTTGGGATATACGCGTTGTGCGTGTGTGTGTTTATTTGTTTGTTTGTCTGTTTGTTTGTTTGCGTGTGTGTGTGTTATAGAAAATAATAAATCTTTTAAATGAGGAACATGTGAAAGTGAATGAGAAAGAAATATTACGACATATGAAAAAAAAGATTGGTGATTTTAAGTAAAAGAGAGATGGGGGTGAAGAAGAAGAAGAAGAAGAAGAAGAAGAAGAAGAAGAAGAAGAAGAAGAAGAAGAAGAAGAAGAGAGTGAGAGAGGAGAAAGATAGAGGAGGAGGAGGAGGAGGAGGAGGAGGAGGAAGGCGAGAGAAAATTGGCGTTGGTGTAGGTTGGGATCAAGAATGAAGAATATTGGAGAGAAAGCAGAAATGTATCGGATGTATAAGGAAGAAGCAAAGAGGTGACCCAGTGAAAGAAGCCAGAGGGAGAAGAAGGATAGCTGTAACAGCAAGGTTCAATTATCGATTAATTACGTCAAACATAATCAATATAGAAACTAATGAATAATAATTAGATGGCTTGCTTTTCTGACGGTTGAAAAATATAAACTAAAATTGACAGAATAAGTAGAGGACGTCGAAGACAAAGTGGTTAGTAGTAGTAGTAGTAGTAGTAGTAGTAGTAGTAGTAGTAGTAGTAGCAGCAGCAGCAGCAGCAGCAGCAGCAGTAGTAGTAGTAGTAGTAGTAGTAGTAGTAGTAGTAGTAGTAGTAGTAGTAGTAGCAGCAGCAGTAGCAGCAGCTGCAACAATAGCAGTTGTACCAACAATTGCAGTAACACCAGCAATATGGTTATTATTACTATAATTATTATTATTTCTTCCGTCCTTATATTCTGAGTTCAAATTCTGGTGAGGTTGATTTTGCCTTTCATCCTTTCTGGGTCGATAAAATAAGTACCAGTTACGTACTGAGGTCGATGTAATTGACTAGTCCCTTCACCCCAGATTTCAGGCCTTGTGCCTTGAATATAAAGGATTATTATTATTATTATTGTTGTAGTAGTAGTAGTAGTAGTAGTAGTAGTAGTAGTAGTAGTAGTAGTAGTAGTAGTAGTAGTAACAAACAAATGAATAGAGACGAACAAGATGAAATGTCGATGATGATGATCGAGAAAAGAATGATGAATAAGTAGAAGCCAGCATTATAAATAGACACATGAAACTATGTTAGCAATTTCATCGACTTAAAGCGGGCTTCGATTCAACATGGGAGTTTCATCGATTCCACACAGCCGCCATTTAATTCTCCTTTCTCCTGAGTGTAAATTTGTGTGCCCGTGTATTTGTGTATGTGAGTGTGTAAATATATTCCTGCCTATTGGTGTCGGTATGTATGTTTGTGCGTTCCTGTGTATGCGCATACATTTCATTTATTTATACATAATTTTACATGTTTGATTTTGTGTGTCTGTATATTTCTCTGTACTTGAATGCATGTATGCCTGTATCATTGAATGTGAATACAAAATGTGTAAGTGGATGTTAGTGGCCTAATATATGTATCTGTGTTGGTTTCTTTGTGTATAATGTTTGTGTTCCTCTCTGTATGTATGCATTTTATATATTTATGTTTATTTTTACGTATTGTGTTGATGTATTTCTCTATGTCTAAATGCCTGTAAGTTCGTATCAGTCTCTGCGAATGAGTCAATGTATGTGTGTGTGTGTTTGTACGTGTATGTTTATGTATGTATGTATGTATGTATGTATGTATGTATGTACACATATCTGTGTGTTTGTGTGTATGTGTACATCATTGACAAAATTGAACACAGCCGAAACATAAACGGAATGTGATTAACGTATAAAATACACAAAAAAAAAAAGAGATGGTGAGTTAGTGAGAAGGGAAAAAGATAGAGTGAGGGAGAGTAGGGAAGGCTGAGATCGAGGCTAAGCAATCAAATACGAAAGAGCAAGATATTGTTATATGCTTATTATATTATTCGACCTTCCTACAATTCACACACACATACACACACATATACGCACATTTTATCCTATTCACATATACACATGCTCAAACGCATGTACATACGTCCATTCATACACGCACACACGGACGTTAGCACACAATGGATAATAATAAGGTAGGCCTCCATACAATTTCACGGAACCAGTGAAAATGTTTCCGATGTTTTAACAATTCCCTTCAGTTCGATCTTTCTACAACTTTACAACGTATGCATGTGGTTAGTTCTATGGCAAAAGTAATTCAATTGTCTTTTAGTTCGATACGAACCTGTATTTTTTAAATTATTCGATCTCGTTATGCAGCGATTTTCTATATTCATCTTTCTAACAGGTTTTCGTTTTAAGTTCTTTTACATCTTTTTGTATCGTTTTCTTCTTCTTCTTCTTCTTCTTCTTCTTCTTCTTCTTCTTCTTCTTCTTCTTCTTCTTCTTCTTCTTCTTCTTCTTCCGATGATTATTACTACTGTTATATTTATTATTATTATTATTATTATTATTATTATTTATTTATTTATTTATTTTATACATATATTTATCTACTTATTAATGTATGGGACTTTACAGTATTTCGCATGTTTTTATTCTGCTCTTGTTTCCCAACTTCTTACCTTTTTTAAATCATGTGTGTGTGCGCGTGTGTTCGTACATATATATACACATACATACATTTATACATGTAAATATATATATATATATATATATATATATAGAGAGAGAGAGAGAGAGAGAGAGAGAGAGAGAGAGAGAGAGAGAAAGAGAGAGAGAGAGAGAGAGAGAGGGAGGGAGAGAGATGTACGTATGCAGATGATCATGAATATATATATATATGTATGTATGTATGTATGTATGTGTAGGTGAGTGTGAATCTACGCAGGTATTGATGTGCTTAAACAGATACATTGGTACCTACTTTAAGGTGAATATAAACATATTCTCTTAATATAGGTATAAACGTAACTCATTCTTTCTTGCCACATATTGTTTCCCTAAGGCGTTTTATGCTCAACTACTTTTTAATTAGTTAAAGAGTATATTCACTGAATAAATGCCTCATGTACACGGATCATTATAACACTTATAAGGTCCATAAGCGTCTATTTACCACAAAAATATTATTCTGTTGAGCTTATTTCTACAGATATTCTATAGAAATGTCTCCGAGCTATTTTAAGTTGTTTTTTTTTTTCAGTTAATATAGTAGACAACTCGGCAAGGCACTTAATTTTTCGATTATATTTAAATGCGTTTGCTTTGTTCAATTCTATGTTCTGATCATTTTATATTTATTCCCTCGTAGCCGACTGCTGTTCAATGTTAAAATTTGCAGGAAGCTTTCATTCTTGTATGAGCTAAATAGTCAACTAGTTGATGAATCAACTACATATCACAGAAGCTTGCACAAATGTACATATATGATTCTTTCCTGCAAGTGAAAATATTTAAGATTCATTCATCATCTTTATGTTTTAAATAGATATTGCCTATAACACTAACTAATTTCTAAAATATTATACAGCAAAGTATTGAATAAAAGATGGAGGCGCATGGCTTAGTGGTTAGTGTATTGAAATCATGGTCGTTAGATTGTAATTTCGATTTCTGGGCCAAGCGAAGCGTTGTGTTCTTGGGCAATCACTTCATTTCACGTTGCTCCAGTCCATTCACCTGGTAAAAATGAGTAATACTGCGACGGACCAGCGTCCCATCTAAGTGGGGATTGTATACATACCACAGAAACAAGAAACTCGGCCCTATGAGTCGAAATGACTCGGGAAATATCTTTTATCCTTTTATATTGAATAAAGGTCACGTTACACTAAGTTATATTAATTTTGTTAAGTTTATACATGACTGGTTATGACACAGACACACTCACACACATACACACTCACACACACACGCATACACACACCGGTAAGGATACCGTATTTCGTTTTGCCAGCAAATTATATTATTATGTATATTAATGGTTTATATGTCAATACTGTGTCTTTTTTGTGTTATAACCGCCTAAATTTAGAGCCAGCACTGAAGATAGTCTTCAATATATATATATGTATGTATGTATGTATGTATGTAAGTATGTATGTATGTATGTATGTATGTATGTAGAGCGAGAGAGAGAGAGAGAGAGAGAGAGGAAGCGAACTAATAGTGAGGGACTATCAAACCGGGAAAAATACTTCATAAGCTCTCTGTTAGTAATTGATCAATGTCTATTGATCAATTAAGTAAACTTATCAGTAATGACTACTGGAAACAGCTGTAAGTCAAATTTGCTCAAATAAAGGAAAAAATATGTAATGATCATTATTTTTAACTTGTTTATATATATATATATATATATATATATAGATATATATATATACATGCATTCATACACAGACGTCACTCATATGCAGCGGGGGCAGGGCTCTGTATGTGTGCGTTTGGAACTGATCTGAAAAGTGTCCAGAGAAATACATAGTGAAAGAGATATAAGTAAGAAGATCTAGATATCTTTTTTGTTCAATTATATACAGATAACAGGCACAGACACGAGTGTGTAGTTCAGAAGCCCACTTGTTAACATCTAGCGCATCACCTTGGACAAGTGACCTCTACTGGAGACCTGGGCCGACCAACGAAA
Organism: Octopus bimaculoides; assembly: GCF_046866305.1. NCBI lineage: Eukaryota > Metazoa > Mollusca > Cephalopoda > Octopoda > Octopodidae > Octopus > Octopus bimaculoides. The sequence goes on along the minus strand of NC_142937.1, from coordinate 67,076,916 downwards.
CGTTGTGAGTGAACTTGTTCGACTGAGTGCAACCCTTCCTTGGTCCCCAACCCATCGTTTGACAACCAGAGTCGATTTGATTAAGTTCTGTAACATAACGGTATAACAAAAATTTAATATATACCGGACTTTAAAATAGATACAGGGGCCAATCTGTTCGATTAATAAAATGTTTGGAGAAAAATCGAAGGAGAAAAATGAAAGAAAAGTGAGAAGGGAAGAAAATTGAAGGGAAAGAAGTAGAAGAAAAACATGAAAATGTAGTTCCTCACAGACGGGACATGAAGTTTGTTTTGAACCAAAATTATACGATAAATTGTCTTGAGCAGTAATATATAAATATCCACACAAACTTACACGAACTTGTTTAAAAAAATATTTTTCAGCTCAAATCATTAAGCCTTAGCTATATATTTTCTTCATGATCTTTACATTTTCTCTGTCCTACTGGTTATGACTGAGCTATATACTTTTTTATGCCTCCACTGTATTTTCATATTCTTCATGTTTTGCCTGTCCCTGAAAGCTAAGACATGTCTGTACATTCTTGTGTTTCTTTTGTCTCAACTCAACAGTAGTATTTCCATAACAACAGTATCATTGACGCCCCAGACCAGTGATTCTCTCCAAAGTCTTCGAAACTGCGAAAATCCATAGTTAGACAGTTTATGACAGTTCATGGGGAATATTTATTGTTTATGACAGTTTATGAGGGATACTTAATGTTTCCATCTATAATCTACTTTCATAGTTTGTGTCTAATTTTAGATACACACACAAATGTACATATATATATATATACACATTCATAAATATATACGCATATATATAGGACAGGCCTTTTTCAATTTCTGTCTACCAAGTCCACTCACAAGGCTATAGTAGATGACAGCTGCCCAAGGTGAGACGCAGTAGGACTGAACCCGAAACCACGTGGTTGGGAAGCAAGCTTCTTCCCACACAGCCACGCCTGCGCCTATATATATATATATATATATATATATATATATATATATATATATATATATATATACGTGTGTGTGTATATATATGAGTATATCTATCTATCTATCTATCTATCTATCTCTCTCTCTCTCTCTATATATATATATATATACATATATATATATGTATATGTGTGAGTATATATATGCGTGTATATATGTGTGTGCATATATATATGTATATATATATATATGCATATATATATGTATATATATATATGTGTGTGTATATATATATATGTGAGTGTGTATATATATATGTGTGTATATATATATATATGTGTATATATATGTGTGTGTGTGTGTGTGTGTGTGTGTGTGTGTGTGTCTGTGTGTATGTATGTATGTATGTATGTATGTATATGTATGTATGTGTATATGATTCTACTTCCAATGTATTGATCAACCCAGAGTTTAGTAGTATCCAAGGTGTCACACAGAGATGGCTGGAAACCGGAACATTGTACTTGTGCTACGACTGTCTTAACTACACTGTTAGATATATTTATACAAAGATCTGTTCCTACTTTGAGTCTCTGCCACGATGTATAAAATTTTTTTTTTTATAACAAATAAAAAATTTTACAACAAATATCAGGTGCTTTTTCTTTTCTTTTTTTTTTAACCCAAAACACGTGTATACATTCATACATATAATAACAACAATCATTCTTACTTATATCTATACATACATAAATACAAGTCTGTATGCGTTCATATATACATACATATAGAGGCACATACGTATATACATACATGTGTACATACATATCTATATACATGCACCTATACATATACGGACACGCTCATACATGGGTGTGCGCATCTATTCCTCTTATGTAATCTATCATTTAATACTTGATAATCTTTTTTAGTTTCATTTTACATTTTACATTTACTCCCTCCGCACACTGTCTCTTTACATCTACCGTTCTATTATTCACCAAAACTCTCATTTCCTTTTTATATATATGTATATATATATATATATATATTTACCCTCCTGTTTTCCATCTTTCTTAATTTCTCTTTTCTTTCCCGATAACACATTTTTTATCTATTTTTTCTGCTTATTTTCTTGGTGTGGGGGGACTTCATTTTTTTTTTCCTGTATAAAATATCTTGATTTCCTTTCAACTCGCTCTGCCCATCCAATTTTAGTTCTTTTTTCTTTATCCATCATTCATTTCATTCCATCAGTTCTCTCTCCCTATCTTGATATTGATATATCTATTTATCCCCCTACACGTCCTTCCATCTCACGTATCCATCTTCTAATCTCCCCTTCCACCCTGGGTACAAACCAATCTATCAATCTCTTCAACTGTCGGCCAACCGATATATTAATCTGCCCGTCAACTCATTCCCCTACCCATCCATCTTACACTTCATTTGCCCATCCATCCATCAATTTCCCATCTTCCCATCCCTTCCTAATCCAGCTACCAGCCGAACAACTTTCTACATACACCTTATCCCACAATCTATCAACCTGTTAGTCTGTCAACTCACCCGCTGAACATCCCTCCACCCTTCCAAACATGTACTTAAATTAAATATGAAAATATACTTAATACTTCCAGTCTCAAAAGGCTATTCTATTACTGGCTCTTAGCCCCTGTTTCATAGTAAATATAGACGAGAGGTCATTCTCACCCTTTCATTGGAGCTGCCAATCAAATATAACATTTTTACGAACTAATACCCAAAGTTACTCTGCTGCAATCATGATCTTTTATGTTCAGATCCTCGGCAACGAAATGGCAGAATCGCTTGAGCGCTGGGCAGAAATACCTCGCGTTATTTGTTCCGACTTTTTGATACTGTGGGTTCAAATCTCGCTGGGGTCACCTTTGCCTTTCATCCTTTTAGGATCCATTAAAAATATCAATTCAAAGTGGTAGGTTAGCCGAACTATTTGAAGGAGAAACAAGATGCCTTACTGCAGGCATGTTAAACATGCGGCCCGCACAGACGGCTGCCCCTTCCCTCCGAACGCATTGGCGTCCTCAGATCTAGGTTTGATTACAGGCAGGAAGAAAGTTATACAATTACTCAGAGGCCCAGATTAGCGGAATTTCCCATCAGCGAGCCAGCAATTGGCTAATCTGCAGCTCCACATGTTTCGTACATCAAATGATACAGATGGTTGCATATGACGGAATGTACCTGTCAACGTTCATACGAGTCGATTTTCCTTTCTTCCCTTCGTCATTCGTTAAATTCTCATCTGGTGGACGAAGTTAAGAGAGCGCATTCAAGCCCTGCATTGCATGAATCCTGAGATTCCTGCCCCAGCGCGCTGCATTTCCAGTGAGTAGCACTACAAATTTCTGGTGAGTAAACTTACAATTCTATTTCGTCTTTAAAATGGCTAGTGCTCCTTCAGCTAAGAGAAAAAGGAAACTGAACGAAGAAGGGCGAGTGTTTGAAGAAAAATGGGAATTACGGTATCTTTTCACAACGGTGAATGGAAAGATATATTGTTTAATTTGCAACAACAGCATTGCCACGCCGAAAGAGTACTACTTGAAAAGACATTGTGAAACGAACCATCGATCTTACGACAGATATGAAGGTCCAATACATGTTTCAAGACTAAAGGAATTGAAGGCTAACTTGACACAGCAACGGACCTGTTTTACGAAGAACCAGAAAAGGATTGTCGCTTCCGTTACTGCCAGCTATGAATGATCGCTATGAAGGAGATTACAGTGAAGGAGATTTCGTAAAGCAATGCCTTGTAAAGACGATTGAGATTGTGTGTCCAGAGAAAGCACACTTATTCAAAGATATTTCATTAACCAAGAACACTGTTGCTGAACAGACTGATGAAATGTCAGGTGATTTGAAACAACAGCTGAAAGAGGCATCATCAAGATTTGAACATTTTTCTGTTGCTATTGATGAGACTGTTGCTATTGATGAGACTGTTGCTATTGATGAGACTGTTGCTATTGATGAGACTGTTGGTATTGATGAGACTGTTGCCATCACTGGAATAGCACAACTTGCGCTCTTCACCAAGGCCTGTGACAGTGAATTTAATATTTATGAAGAACTGATTTAACTGATTTCAATGGATAACATTACAACAAGCCAAGACATCTCTGAGAAAGTCGAACAGGTTCTGCATGACTATGGTTTTGATTTGAGTAAGCTTTCATTCTTATCTACCGATGGTGTTGCGAATATGGTTGGCAGACATGGTGTTACTACCAAGTTACTAACGAAAATAGACAATTTGCATCCGGATTCATCATTCGCAGATTTTCATTGAATTATTCATCAGCAAAATTTGTGTTCAAAGATTTTAAATTTGAATCATGTGCTTAGTTTGGTCACAAAACAGTGAACTGTATAAGATGCCCTGCTTTCAACCACCGTCATTTCAGCCAGCTGTTGGAAGATATGGACAATCAGTTCACCGATGTTCCATTCAACAAAAAGGTCCGCTGGTTGTTATGCCACAAAGTGCTGAAAAGATTTAATTTCAGTTCTATATTTAAGATATGTGGAATTATATACATTATTATTATGTAAATAATGAAGATTTTATTTGTTGAGACAAGAAATAATTATTTTTTTCGAGATGAAGAGTCAAAACACAGATGAAATGAAAGATGAGAGTTGGCTCCAGGATCTGGCTTTTTTGCTGTGGACATTTTTTTCGCCCTTTTAAAGCCTAGCCACGCTCATGGGCCCGGTTGCAATGGCGTATGTGTTCCCCAGCTGGACGAGACGCCAGTCCATCGCAGCGTTGCTCACTTTTGCCAGCTGAGTGGACTGGAGCAACGTGAAATGAAGTGTTTTGCTCAAGAACACAACGTGTCGCCCGGTCCAGGAATCGAAACCTCAATCTTACAATCATGATGCTGACACCCTAATCACTAAGCCACGCGCCTGCTGTGGACATTAGTGCACAATTAACTGATCTCAATTTGAAATTACGAGTTAAAAACAAACCCATCATTCAGTTGTATGGTGACATCAAGTGCTTCATTACAAAATAAAGCTTATGGAAGTCTCAGTTATGAAATGAACATTTAGATCATTTTCCTAAGTGTAAAGAGCTGAACAAAAGTGCTAATACTAAGTCTGTACTTAACTTTGCCAAGTATGGCAGTCACCTTGAATTGTTGTCAAAGGAATTTCAGGTAAAAAGATTTCGCGATTTTTTTAACATTTTGAAGATTTCTCATCTTTTGAACATCCATTTGCATTATTTTCAGCACCATTCACCTATGATGTTGCTAAAGCAGAAGAAAGCCTGTAGATGGAACTATTAGAAATGCAGTCTGATTCTTCACTCAGAGCAAAGAATTTTGAAGTGGGAATACCTAGTTTCTTTTCATACCATCGAAGGTCGGCGATTATCGTACGCTGAGGACGGGAAAATACCCAGAAACTCGAGTCCGTACGTATCGCAGATCAAGATGGGAAGGATGACTTCCCTTTGCAAATACAGACAGGACACAGATGTGTGTCGATAGCCAGCTGGAGGAGATGTTCTCCTGGGGCTAAAAGCAACAGTAACATCCACCCTTAGGGGTCAGCCACATTTAAGTCGCAAATATACTTCACCATATATATATATATATATATATATATATATATATATATGTAGGTATGTATATATATATATATATATATGTGTGTGTGTGTGTGTGTGTGTGTGTGTGTATACATACGTATATATGTATACATGTATATATGTATACATACATATATATGTATATATATATATCTGCATATGTATATATGTGTATATATGTATATATATATATATATTCATATTATATATATATATATATATATATATATATATATATATATATATATATATATATATATATATATATATATAATATGCATATATATATATTTATATAATGTACATATATATATATATTTATATAATATATATATATTATATATATATTTATATTTATATAATATACATATATATATAAATGTATATATACATATGTATGTGTGAGTGGGCATCTATATAGCTGTGTGTCTGTGTGTTTTTGTTTCTCCTCCACTCGACAGCCAGAGCTGGTTTCTTTACGATCCCGTAACCTAGCGGTTCGGCAAAAGAGTTTAATAGAATAAGTGACAGACTATTAAAAAAAAATAAGTACTCCGATCGACATGTTCGACTGAAGCCTTTAAGGTTTTGCTCCAGTATGGCCGCAGTCCAATGATTTAAAACAATGATTTAAACCAGCCCACCTGGTTTGGATCTAACGTCAGCTCGTGCTAAACCCATTCGGCCAGCTCAACGCAAATTGCAATATTGAACTTCCACTTCAGCATCAGTGTATGATCTATGAACTTTCATGGTCTAACACCGTTTGGTTTGACAGATGTACTTTTATCTGTACGTTAATCCTCGCGTGAAGCTACCAATCAACAAATCCCTCCCCCATTTTCTTTTTTTTTTTTTTGTGGCATGCTTTTAACCTATATCATCGCAACATGTGCAATAGAATCACCATGTTTTGTATCAACAGTTTATCAACCATCAAATTCTACGTTCCTCTATATTAAACACGCTATTCTATCATTCTGATCAAGCAATAAAACAGTTTCCATATTTCTGTGTGTGCATGTATGCGTGGTTTCCTTGTCCGTCATGCCTCATCAATTTCTTCTTATTTATCCAAGAAAGCAGCAATCGTATTTCACGCTCATTGCTTCCTAAATACCGTACCTGCCACAACCAAACTAGGCCACCGCCAGAGTTTTACACATGCCAAAACCAATCATAATTTGGAGGTAATTTTTCGTATTGATATTTTTGTTGCTTGTGTCATTGACATTGTTGCTGTTGACTATGATGATGTTGTTAGTAATTTTGCTATTATTTTTGCCGTCTAGTGTGTTCTCGGTGTAGTTGATAACATCGTTGCTCTTGTTATTGTGATTCTTATCGTGGTTGCTCGTGTTATTATTGCTGACATTACTAAAGAAGAAGATGGTGAGGGGAAAAACGATGAGGTAGCAGTGCAGACAGGTTATTGTGATCGCCATCGTCGTTGTGATGGTGGTGATGGTTGTGGACGTCGTGGTGTGATTCTGAAATTACTAAAGAATTTATTCCGTTTTAAATTTTGCCAGAAAAGAAAGTAAGATCTCGCTTCCATGCTCGCAAATTTCTTTACCCCTAAGAATATCTTGTATCTCTATATAGCCACTGTTCGACTCTGCGTTGACTATTGCTGTCATCTTTAGGCTGGTGCTTGACCGAATATCAGTGTCGAGTTCTTAACATGATGGGTCATCTTTCTACTAGGATGGAGTTTTGCACTCATTCTCGAAATGTATCTGTTATGTCTTTTCCATATAAGTATTTTCATGGTCATTGATGAACTGTCTAGTCTAGTAGCCTCCGCCAAGACCTTTAAACGTGCCACCTGCTTTTCTTCCAAAATGCATCGTTTCTTTGTTGGGCATCTTGTTAGTTTTAAAGCCTTTTATTCTAATGGCTTCTTTGCTCGAACTGCTGCTCTCTGTGATTCCCTATTATTGTCTTGCTTTCCTCTGAACTATTTTCATTAAGTTCTTTAAGCTTTCTGTCAGTCGAAATCTTCTAAATTTGAACTTCTTCTTTTCCTTCTTTGTAGTCCCTCACGTTACAATCACCTCAAGTCATGTTTAGCAAAAAATCATATCAAAAGAATATAGAATTAGTAAACCCAGAAAGCACCACTGACAAAAGCAGTATTATCATCATGTTGTCCCTAAACATTGCCCTTACATCAACTAGATAAATAGTAGATAAATTAAAATTAGAATATCCACCAGACTAACGCTTAAAGGCATAATGCTGCGGTGTTTGTCTGAGAGAAAATCTCTTCACAGACATACTCTGTAAAAGGAAAATATATACACTGAAGCAATACGAACACAGTCCTAAGAGTGGTTCATGAAATGTTCTACCTACTTCGAGACCTATACTTGAAAATTACGTATTTCACATCTGTTGTTTCATGAGTTAAAAGAAAATTGGTTAGGCAACTCTTAATCTCGTTAACAACCCTAACAGCATTAAATTTTATAAATCTGCTAAAAGTTTTAATATACACAACAGCTGACAAATACCTTGCCTTCATCATCATTAAAAACAGTACTGCAGCGTCGAAACAACAGTCCAAAATGTAAAAAACAACCAATAAACTAAGATATATAATACACAGCGAAAATACATGAAACCAACACATATGTAATTACAATGAAAACACAGAAATAATTAAATATTTTACAAAGCAAACAGCTTTAAAACATTTAGATGCATTCAAGAGGGATTGGCAGAACCATTAGCGCTCTGAGTTCGAAGGACAGAATAAGTACCAGGTTTTAAAACTAAGTGTGGTTGATTTATTGACTAAACCCTTCAAGGCAGTTATACAGCGTGAACGCAGTGCAATGTCTAGAACAAATAAAATAGAAAAGATGAAAGATAAATTATCCAAAGCCCCTATCCTATATCGGAAACCAAGAAAATACAGCCCTGGCTTTCGCGATTGAAATATGATAATATAAAACAAAAATGTAAAGTAGGGGAAACTTCAAGCATAACAGATTGTCGTGGCAGCATGAGGCAATAAAACAAAGAAACAAAATAGAAAATAATAGAAATGTAGCTTATAAGTCATAAAACAGGCAGTAAAAAATTATGGAGAGTAATAGGTAAGATCAATGATGCTAATGAGGAAGCTTCTGTATGACCGTTTGACCAGTTAGAAATATAAACTAAATCTACCTCATATTACATTCTATTATCGTGAAAGACATGACACGCATTAGGTCTGAGAATCACTATGAGTGAAATGAAACAAAGAAAAACAAGATGGTCAAAACTGGAACGTCTTTAATAAAGGGTCTGTTGGCTCAGGATTGACCCGGACCTAAGCAACAACTGTGGCAATATTGAGTTTAGCAATATTGATTTAAATAAATTAATATCACTAAACTCTAAGAAGTAGGAGAAAAGATAAATCAACCACAATGTTGAAACCTTGAAAGTCCCCTATAAAATTCATATTCTATAGATCCACTACGCTTCTATACAAGCCCTTAAAAATTCAACGCAGTCCCTTTTTTTATTTTAAACCTGGTTTAAACAACACCACCAAATCGCAACGTGTTGACCGTTATCTAGAAAACCTTTGTGCAGGCGCTCAATTTGCTAGAAATGATAACTATATATCGCTCAAACACACCTGACTGCCTTTTTAAAAAAAGGGGAAGGTATGTTTTTGACTATGCAGGTTTCGATCCACTAGGTCATGGCTAGAACGCCTTTGATCATAGGTTTGACCAATCAGATTTTACTTAGAGCTAATCAGCAACAACAATACGACCAACAAACAGTAGATTAATCGACTACTTTACCCAAAGATTATTTTAACAAAAGTCCAAGCTGTACCATTTCGATCAGCAAAACGTTCGACTCCATTTGTCGACGCTACACATTTGCAAACAACATTCTAAATTGCTTGTAGAATAACATTAAAACTTCGTGAACTGTCTCTCAGATCACTAAGTCTTTGAAGAATTCAGGTACAAACTATCCAAAGTCCGCGTTCTTCCATTTAGCGCACAGCAAGATTCTCTCCTCCCACCGACACATATTAACTCATTTGGGTGTTACCCATCATGTGACAGGTACTTTTAGAAGTATACTCGCCATCATGAGTAATATCGGGAAATATGACATGCATACAATAATTTCTTTTATTGATGATATTTCAGTCAAAATGATAGAATGAATACTAATTTTCAAAAGAGAAATATTTATTAAAGCAAGATTTAAAACAATTTTCTCATTTGTATAACTCCCACTACTCTGTCATTTATTCCTTTCCCTCTTCTTCCTCTTATTCTTTACTTTCATTCATCCAGCTCCTCTTATGTAAACTTTCTCTCCCTTTCCCTCTCTCTTTCTTTCTCTCTGTCTTTCTTTCTTTTTCGGTACCTTTCTTATACTCTCTCCCGCTTCTCTCTATATGATGTAAAGCTTGACTGGAGAAATCAGCCAAACTAACCAAGCGTCAAATATATGCCACTGACCACTCTGAGCTGCTTCTCTTAATTCATTTGTGTTAAAGTAAAATTCATGCTGCCACAGCATCGCCAACCTCGCCATCTTCAACAACAACGATTCAAACTAGCGATATTCCAACACGCTCTGTCATCTCTTTGAAATAAGACAGACATGTTCCAGTTATTAAATCTTAAGGCAAACTATCCTATGATTCAAAGAAGATTGTTAGTTTCGAACAGTTCATTCGATCCCAATATCCGAGTATTATAAGGTTTACTCAATGACACCTGACCTGGTCTGCTTAAATGATAACATGACTACAGCTACAAGTATTTAGAAAACCGTCATCCCGCTGCCATCACTGTCCACCTCTGTCTAAAATACTAGCAAGATTACTAGAGTCTAGAGTATCATTTAAGCAATAAATAGAAACATTCAAACTAATGTACCTATATACATTCTTATATACGCATATATATATATATATATATATATATATATATATATATATATATATATATATATATATATATATATATATATATATTTATATATATGTATGTATATATATATATATATATATATATATATATATATATATGTGTGTGTATATATATATATATATATATATATATATATATATATATATGAGTATATATTTATAAATGTATATGTATAAACATGCACATAATACACACACACACACACACACACACACACACACACACACACACACATATATATATATATATATATATATTCCTTTGATTCACAACCTGGCTCATTAATAGATTTATTCATGTGTTTGTGTGCGTGTGTATATATATATATATATATATATATATATATATATATATATATATATATATATATATATATATATATATATATATATATATATATATATATATATATTCCATTAATTACAAAGTGTCGCCTAATTAAGAACTTTCGCTCCACTCAAAGTAATTAATTAAAATCACATTTCAATTCAACTGATGATTTTCGGAAATTTCTATTCGCCGAACGGAGATCAATGTTGTGAGTACGGTACACTGATACAGAGATACACGCACACACACGCATACACACATACAAATGAACACACAAAAGTGCACGCGCACAGCATACATACCCACACATATACATACACAGACGCACACACGCGCGCGCGCACATTGATTCGCAGTATTGCCTGAATCTTCTTCACATTTCGAAGTTCGTTATTTACATAAACCAATACCAACCATCAAAGATCATCCGGTGAAAGCTCAAGAGCATAAGAGATATACGTATATTGTAGATGATATCTTTACCATTGCAAAACCTGTATGGAATATCGGTGAAACCTAGTAAAAATATCTATTTTGTTGAAAAACCATTTTCCTCCCATTCCTCAATTAAAATAAAAATTAATCGGGCAGAAATGTAAAGGTTTATTATTTTAAAATTCAAATGGAAGTTGGAGAAATTCCTCCATGAAGTACTAAATAAACCACCGAGACATTATTGCATTTCATGAAATAACTCCCTAATTGATGAGGCTATCATGCCTTAAAACTTGTGGTGTAAATAATTAAAACAAATATACGTTAAGAAAAAAGCAGTTTTTTTTAAATAAGAAATAAAGGACCCAAAAACTTTCAAAGAGATGTTGGAAACATTTCTCCAGATACTAGATTAACCCACAGACACCTGGATACAACTCAGCAAATAACTCCCTACTTGAGTGGGTCACGATGTGTTAAATCATGGCTTGAAAGACTAATTTACGTGGTTCTGTTAAGTTAGATTAGATATGTCCACAACTTATATAAGTTATTGAATTAATTATTTTCTTAAATATTTCCATATTCATCTTCAAGATATATTTCTGATGGAGTTCATTTTACATATTGATACCCTAGTCTCTGCCTAGGTTTCAATACAGCTCTCAGATTTTCTCGCTCTACAGTCAACACTAAATATATTTCTATAAAAGGAAAAGAGAGAGTTGCCATATAAGGTATTAACACCTACACGAATATAGGTTAACCAATCAGTACAGGCATATGCATTTATGGCTATAGCCACTTCAAAATAAGTGTGCAGGTTTTCATGCAAAATAGATTTTTGGACATTCTGGTTCAAGAGCTATTTAAAGGCGAGTCAATTCTACTTAGAGAGATAGAGTTATTTCCCCGTATTAGATGTGTCGCTTCTCACTAGCCTTACTTAACTTAATGGACCAGAAGTCTATTTCAAGGTTTGTGGGGCTCGGTAGTTTTTCCTATATGGTAGTCACTCATTTATTTCACATTCTGCTCTCCTATTCGCAGGCTTTAACTAGTAGGGTCTGTCAATGGATTTCATTATATACCATGATTCATATGACCTGCACCACTTTCATAGTATTTATTCATTGGGTGCACACCTGCGGCTGAGAGGTTAAGCATGGAACACACTGGTATTAAGTCAAAGTCGTCTTCGGCGAAATTTGAACTCAGAATGTAAAGACAGGTGAAAACCGCTAAGCATATTGCCCAGTGTGCTAACGATTCTGCTATCTCGTCGCATTAATAATAATAATAATAATAATAATAATAATAATAATAATAATAATAATAATGAAAAAAGGCATAGGACGGGCGATACATACCCTGCGCGCTGATAAATTTTTTTGCAAATTATATTGTGGCTTACAATGCGTTACTTATCCATACTTTTTAATTGAACTAAATTAAGCTTTATAAATGTTTGACTAAAAGGGGATTAGAAGCCTAAGTAGACTTGATCGATGTCTACGCCAAACGCATATGAGTAAAATGTGCATATGACTAAATAAATGAATATTCAAATAATAATCATGATTATGAAAAAAGAAAGTGAACAGAATGAAATACTTATAGAAAATATTGCATAGAATTTGAGAAGTGTTTACAAAGTCTTTCAATGATGGCAGGAGAATCAAACGTATTGTGGTTCGTGGTAGATTATAAATAATACGAACACTTGCTTATCAGGAAATTTGTAAGTTCGATTTTTTTATTAATTATTTTCTTTTTAAGTATCACCATTAGAGGTATTCATACTCAGGTGAAATAAAGAAATCAACTCATAAATAAATGAAATCCTGGAATCCATCACTGTACACACACACACACACACACACTGCTGCATGTCTATGTATGTATTTATATATATGTGTGTGTACCGTTTACGTATCTACGTACATAGGCACACCATGATCTAAGCACACGCAGACGAGAGTTGTATCAAATGATATATACAACATATATATACATATATATATATATATATATATATATATATATATATATATATATATATATATATATATATATATATATATATATGTATGTATATGTATATATTGCGTAAGATCAACAAAAGAAATACTCCATCTGGTGAGAGATAAATAGTATTTAATAGACATAATACATGTTTTTATGTGCTAGGAATAGATTCTTGTGTTGAGAATATGCCAAAACGAGGCACACTCTCCGTGCACATAAATTCTTTCACAAAAAAATCTGCACTGACAAAATATTGTGATTCACCCGTTTCGGCAGTGTTGAAAACAATCAAACTAAAGTTTCATCATTTTGAGTCACTCACCCAATGGGTATTTCTGCCGATTTGGTGAAAATCCGTTCCGCCGTTTTCCAGTAATTTTGCAAATACACACACAAACAGGCAAATACGAGTGATTACAATGCCCTGCTTTCGCTTATGCGCGCAGGGTATTAATGATGATGATGATAATAATAATAATAATAATAATAATAATAATAATAATAATAATAATAATAATAATAATAATAGTGGAGCCTAAAAACAGTAACGATATCATAGAAGGTGCATTAGGTATGATAAATAACGTTCAGACAAATACATAACAAAAACACCAGTATTTACAAGTGTATATAACATACAGAAAATAGGACTTCATCCTACGCAAAATACTTTCAATACAGTGAAAATAAGAGTATCACAACAAACCACAGCACATACCCAAGGCACACAGAGCTGCGCTCGGCAGTGCAGTGAGAGCATGAGATGAAAGAAGAAGAAGAAGAAGAAGAAGAAGAAGAAGAAGAAGAAGAAGAAGAAGAAGAAGAAGAAGAAGAAGAAGAAGAAGAAGAAGAAGAAGAAGAAGAAGAAGGAGGAGGAGGAGGAGGAGGAGGAGGAGGAGGAGAAGAAGAAGAAGAAGAAGAAGAAGAAGAAGAAGAAAAAGAAATGCTTGGAAAGGTCAAGAAACAAGGTATCAGGTGTAGATAACAGCTCAACCATCATCTGGAAGGGCTCACTTTTGCACAAACATTTGTTGGATTTTTGTAATGAGACCAACAAAGGAAACAAATCAACAACGTTCTCAGTTTTCACTTATTTCACTTCTAAAGAAAGGTAATCTCCATATTACAGAGGAATTATACTCTCATCTTTAAACCTAAAAAAAAATTATAAATCCATGTCTTTAATAGGATTTCCCTTCATGTCGATCTTATCCCAAGCATCGAATGTATTTGAAAGCACCAATAAAGGGTCATGGTATATACCCTGTTAAATTGGGATATACCCATGGTATATACCCTGTTATATGATGACCCAGATGAGATTGTCAAAGCTATCATCATCAAGTTTTGCACAAAGGAAAGATGATGCAACTAAAGAGTTTCTAACAATAGTAGGGATCCTTCAAGGAGACACTCTAGTTATGGTAGTTATGAAATGTGAAGCGGCTGTGTTGGTAATGTTGTGTTGTGTGTCGACTGCAGTGGGAACAGAGACAGTTTTCCCTATGAAGGCTTTTTGGAGTCTATACACTGATATAGTGTCTTTACGACCATTAATGTCTACAGGGAAAAATTTATCCGTGCGTGAAAGAAAACGGAATGAACCTGCATACGGTGCTGTCAACGGAGGTTTAACAATATCGTTGCGCACATAAACGTGAGTCCAATAAGTAAAGCGTTCTTCAAGTCAGAGCTAGAAATGCAATTGTCAAGTAGGTAAGAGGTTTCAAACAGGGCCGTTGTATTCAAAACTGGTAAAACTAAAAATTTTCAAGGATAAATTAAATTTATTATTGTTACTAAATATGTTAGTGTTATTTAATTTCTGAATGGTTTTGCTGCCGTTTGTCTATGTAGTTTGATTTCTTTATCCATCAGATTCTACTAAGATAGAAATGTGAATAAAATTAATAATAAATACACGAAAATAAAAGTTTGGAAACCGCAACCCCGCCATAACTACGTGGAAACCATGAGTGTGCTTTCAAAAAAGACTTGAGAAAGTGAACGTAAGATCGTAATACTTCATATCAAGTAAAGTAAATATACCAAATAATCCAGAATCCTTGTCAGGTACCGGATCGATCCCAAAATCTAATCAGTTCGTGCCAAACATCCCTGAAAGTTTCATCCGAATCAATCCAGCGGTTCTTGAGATATCTTATCCAGGGACAAACAGTCAAACACGACTGAAAACAATACCTCCGCCTTTGCTAAGGTAATAATAATAATAATAATAATAATAATAATAATAATAATAATAATAATAATAATAATAATAATAATAATAATAATAATCCTTTGTACTTTAGGCACAAGGCCTGAAATTTGGGCGAAGGGATTAAACCGATTACATCAACTCCAGTGCGTAACTGGTACTTATTTAATCGACCCGAAAGAATGAAAGGCGAAGTCGACCTTTGGTGAAATTTGAACTCAGAACGTGACGACGGACAAAATAGTACCAAGCCCTTCGCCCAGCGTGCTAACGATTCTACCAGAATAACAATAATAATAATAATAATAATAATAATAACAATAATAATAATGATGATGATGATGATGATGATGATGATGATGATGATGATGATGAAGACGGAGCTCAACGCTGCTGGTGAATGTCATGCACGAATAGCTGCACAACTCAACACCATGTTAAACCCGGACTAAGTAACACCAGGGTGGTTGACAATGTGTAGGACAGTGCTGTGCTTGAAAAACACCGAAAAAGGCAATACGGTAGACAATTACAGGCCAATATCTTGTTTGCCACTTATGTGGAAATTATTGACTGGAAAAAAAAACAGAGTCCTGCCACATGAGCAGAATGGTTGCAAGCATAAGTGCGAAAGTACCAAGAATCAGCTTCTGATAGACACAACTGTACTTACAGACTGAAAGAGGAGGAAAAGTAACTTAGCCATGTCATGAATCGACTATCGTAAAGCGTACGATATGATCCCACATTCTTGGATTATTGAATGTATGAACCTATTTGGCATTGCATCGAATGTTGAGCGATTGCTTGGAAAAAGTATGACGAATTGGAGGACGGACCTGACAACATACGGAAGAAGTTTAGAGAAAGTAGAAATTAGGAGGGGCATCTTCCAAGGGGACTACCTGTCCCCACCGATCTTTGTACTGTACTTGATACCACTAGCACTGATTCTGAGGAAAGCAAAAGCTGGGTATGTAGTCAAAAGCCGCCAACAAAAAGTCATCCGGTTGTTATTCATGGATGACCGCAAACTTTATGGTAACGATGAATCCCAAGTCAGTTCCGTCCTTGATACTGTATATACTTTCAGTGCTGATATCAGGATAGAGTTCGGACTGAAAAAGTGTTGTGTGTTAGTCTTGAAGAGAGGCAAAATCAAATGTATGGACGCGCTAACGATACCGTCGGGGGGAGGTTATGAAGCAGATAGAAGAGACGGGCTATAAGTACTTGGAGATTTGGGAAATGGATAAATTCATGCAGAAAGCGATAACTGAAAAATTTAAGGTGGAGTACTTGGGCAGACTGAGATTGATACTTCAGTCGAAATCAAACGGACGGAATAAGATCGAAGCTATCAACACCTGGGCAGTTTCACTCCTTAGATATGGAGCAGGGGTAATCGTATGGACAGTAGACGAACTAAACAGTTTAGACAGAAAATTGCTAACTAGATATGGGACACGCCACCCAAAGAGTGGCACAGACAGACTGTATGTACCAAGAAAAAGAGGGAGAAGAGGACTTATTGGATGCGAACACAGCATTAAAACAACATAGCATGGTATGTAAAAAATGCCCCAGAACCACTATTATTAGAAGTAAGAAGGTGAGGTTTGTGTAGGATGAAAGATTGCAAAGATAAGGCATTGTACAAGAAATTGAAAACGAATGAAACTGAGCTAAGGGAGATAACTCAACTGAACTAATGGCATGCATTTGGACGTCATCAACATACAATTGTCTACTTAAGCCTGTTTAAATAGTTGGACAGGTTTTAGCATATAGAAAAATATTATGAATAATTTATGGTCATTATAATCTGCATAACTGAAAAAATCACAGAGGCAAAGGGGAATAACCTAAATAAACGAATGATATGATATAAATTTGAATATATGCTAAGGATAGTGAGCCGAATATTGTTTGAAAATGTATATAAAAACTAAAAACAACATTCTTAATAGAATTTTTCCATTTAGTCGGAGAAAGAAAATAACAATCGAGAGAGTGACGTTTGGAGAAGAAAGAAAGAAAGAAAGAAAGAAAGAAAGAAAGAAAGAAAGAAAGAAAGAAAGAAAGAAAGAAAGAAAGAAAGAAAGAAAAAAGAAAGGAAGAAAGGAAGAGTAAGAAAAAGAGAGAGAAAGGGTAAGGAAGGAAAAGGAAATAAAGGACAACTCAGAGAAAGAAATAAAGAAAGGAAGAAAAATAGAAAATAGATAAAAGAAAAGAATGAAGACAAGAAACAAAGGGAGGGAAAGGGCGAATAAACTGAAACAGAAAGAAAGAAATGAAATAGAAAGAAATTGAGAAGAGAACGCAGGTAAATAAAAAGGTAGGTGGGTTGATGTAGGGAACATAAGAATATAATGTGAAGAACGAAGTATTGAGAAAGAACAAATGGAAGAAAAAGACAAAAATAAGATAGAAGCAACAATTGAAAAAAAAGGATGAAAAATATTTTTCAACCAAAAAAAAAAAAAGAAAGAAAACGAAAAAGGTGAAAAAGAAAGGCAGAAGAAAAGAGAAAAAGAAATGGGGGGAAAATGAAGTCGAAAGAGAAAAAGGCAATATATTCATAAATGAATAAAAACGAATGATGAATATTAATAAATAAATAAATAAATGTAAGAAGCTAAAACGTAAATAAAAGAAAACACGAAGTTGGTGTGTGTGCGTGTGTGTGTGTGTGTGTGTGTGTGTGTGTGTGTGTGTGTGTGTGTGTGTGTGTGTGTGTGTGTGTGTGTGTATACACACACAAGAACAACAAGGAAGAACGAGGAAAAACAGAAACTGAAGGAACGAAAGAGAAAGCTGCTGATCGATTATTAAGATAAAGGTATAACCATCTTCGGACATAAAATCGATTTCTCGCTCTTCGACAATGATTTTATTCTCGTCTTTCGACACAAACATGTCGATATTTCAGTTGGTAATTATGATAAAGTTAATTAAACTTCTACTTATTTGTTTCCTTTATTAGTTTTGCTCTTTACCATTTTTATTCTAAATTCCTCGTTTCCATCTTTATTTTAATTCCTCCATAGTGATGAAACCACATTAAAATTTCTTTTATCAATTATTTGGGTTTTTTTATTTAAATTTTGCTTTCTTTCTACTGTTACTTTATTATTTTTTCAGTTTAACTTTTTTAAAATTTGTCTGCAGATTCAGTGCCTTTTGGGATATATATGTGCGTGTGTGTGCATGTCTATGTGTGTGTATTATGTATATATATATATATATATATATATGTGTGTGTGTGCGTGTGTGTGTGTGTGTATGTATGTATGTATGTATGTATGTATGAATGTATGAGTAAGTATGTATACATGTGTGTATGTGTGTGTCTGTATCTTTGCCTGTGTTTCTGTGTGTCTGTGTATGTGTATCTGTGTTGTGTGTGTGAAGGCGCATCGCTCAGTGGTTAGAGCGTCGGGATTACATTCGTAAAGTTGTGAGTGCGATTCCCGGACCAGGCTATGTGTTGTCTTCTTGAGCAAGGCGCTTTACTTCACGTTGATTCCAGTTCACTCAGCTATAGAAAAGACTTCTTCCATCACTGGTGAGGAACTGCATCGGCCTTTACCTTTCCCATAAACAACATCGGTGGGCTGACGTGGTCTGGCATGAAGTTAGGAGACTCCTATGTACGGGCGACTGCAGTTCTTACGCAAACAAAATTGCACAGATTTGTACCCAGTGGGGGAGCTTTCTATGAGTAATAACTTGGTCATTCATGATCGAAGTATGTGTAGAATGATAGATAGATAGATAGATAGATAGATAGATAGATAGATAGATAGATAGATAGATAGATAGATATAACCAACAATTTCAGAAAGGTTGAATATCACAACCTCTGCCTTTTCTTGCCAATCTATGGATTCATTTACATTTCTTAACTCTTAAATTTATTTTGAGATGAGATATTGTTTTCTTTCACGCAAGCAAACTGTCCTTATTTAGCCCGTTGCCCCATATATATATATATATATATATATATATATGTCCATAAATATATATGTTTTATATATTAAATATATATATATATAAACATAAAGACATACAGACCATACATACATATATATATATATATATATATATATATAATATATATATATATATAGTGAGAATTTACAAAAAAACAAAAGACGAAGACGGGTGTGTAAAGAAAAGACAGATGTATTAGGTTAACGCTCGGGATGTGAGAAAGTCTTTTTCGTTTCGAGCCTATGCTCTTCGACAGGAAGGAACACAGAAATAAACAGGGAGAGAAAATTTAAAAAAAGGTTTAGTGGCTAGCGATCTGTCATGGCGAATGTCGGTCAGAGGGCTCACTCAGGACAGATAGGAAAAGTGGAGATAATAATGTAGTGGTGATCCCAAAACGAAGGTGCGCGTGCGTGTGTTTGTAAGACCGTGTACGTGCGTGTGAAAGGAGGTTGCTGACCTTGACGTGTGCGAGTGTGAATCTGTAGGTGTGTAGATGATGGAATGGGTGCTGGGAAGTGGTCAGTGCTAGTGTGTGCGGAGTGGTGTGATGTGGTTTGATATAGTATAGTTGTGAGTGGTGTGGTGGTGTGGTGGGGTGGTGTGTGGTGGTGCGTGCCGATGTTTGGGTGTGGGAGGCGAGAGTGGGAGAAGCAAGGGTGGGTATAAGGGATGGGGTGGAGTGGAATGCTATGTATAGGGATGGTGGGGTTGGAATGCGTATGGGTGGAGTAACGAGGGAGAGATTCACGATGAAGAGAGAGAGAAAAGGTGCGTAGGAGTAAAGAGAGAAAGTAGGTGTCAGACCAAGAGAGGAGAGGTGGGTCGGAGGAAGTAGGTGTGAGAGGAAGAGAGGAGAGAGGAGTAGGGTTAGATAAACAGGGAGAAGAGTTGAGCCCATGTGGAGCAAAGGAGCGAAGAGAGAAGATTAATTCCTGTTCACGTTGAAAACGGGAGTCCGAATGGACCTAGTGCAAGGACAATCCGAACACAGACAGGTGTTGTAAAGAATGACCGGTAGAATGGAAATGGTGCGAGACCGGAGTGTCGTTGCTGAGTCTGATGTCTCGGAGGTGTTCTGCGAGCCGGTCAGCCAAGCGGTGTCCCGTTTGACCGATTTATAGAGAAAGACAGAGTGATCAGAAGATGCAGTAGATGACGTTGTTAGAAGTGCAGGTAGAGGAGTCAGTGTCGTAAGTCCAAAACGTTGCTTTTTTAGAAAACGAAAAATTACTTTCACCACTCCATAGCAAAACCGTTGCACTAAATTTTGACAATTTTTGATATTTTGGACATACAACAGTTTAACATAATACCAACAACATATATATAATATATACATATATATATATATATATATATATATATATATATATATATATATATATATAACAAAAATAAGGATCACATCTTTATTTGTTGAGTTCACCATACAAAGCCGATGATCGTTTCTGTCGTACCGACATACTTAGATATATGTTATATTATTCAAATTAATATATCCGAAAATACATGTTAATTTCTAACGTCATCCAAAATTAATTAAATAAACATGGTGATTCTGAGGTATGACATGGTAATTCAGAGGTTGAAACAAAGAGATTCTACGTCAAGACAGTTAGTTATCTATCTATTAAATATACTAAACTTTTTTAGAAAAATTATGTTTATTATATAATATATCAAAAGCAATTATAATTAAAAATTGAAATATTTCAATGCCTTCTGAAATTTATAACAATTTCATTGTAAAATTACCATTGTAATTTAATAATATTAATTTAGAAATTATTATGTAGTACATTTCTGACGATATTTTCTTAGTTCATTTTCAATTTAACTAATTTTGAATCCCCTTGAAAACGATGTGTTAACATGTATTTTTGCATATATAAATATGAATATTTTATGTATCTAAATATGCCGATACAGCAGACACGATCGTTGACTTTGTATGATGAATTCAAGAATTAAACACGCGATTCTCTATCAGTATTTTTGTTGTCTAATACTCTAAATTTCACGAAATTCTTCTAAATGATATTTGGATCTACTTGTCATACATGAGGAATTCTCTTGGATGTGTATTCTACTTGCATCTATTGGTATCTGATTGTCTAATATAGTTTTAAAAATTCGTTTGAATCTGAGTACTTTATTGATATCTGCCTGGATTTATAAATCTCTTTATTCGTCTCTCTCTCTCTCTCTCTCTCTCTCTCTCTCTCTCTCTCTCTCTCTCTCTCTCTCTCTTTCTCTCTCTCTCTCACACACACACACACACTCACTGACACATACACATATGAATGTGCTTTGAACACGAAACCTAAAGGACTAGAAAGATGTAGAAGAATTACTGCAAGGTGTTCTTTTAATCGAAGCTCAAACGATTCTACCAGGTCGCCACCCATTAACACGAGTGATATAATGGCTTCTAATTTAGATGCAACACTGACAATTTCTCGACATGAAACAGTCATTCTAAGCCAGCGCTCACAGCCTTCCTCACAATCAAACTAAATTTAAATCAGAAACTGTTAGTGGTCTTCCAATTACGACAATTCATTTATCAGGATTTCATTAGGTCTTTTACATTTTTTCTCTTTCTAGTGGGCTTTAAGTTTGTTTTTTTTTTCTTTTTTCCTTTACTTGATGTTTTGATGTTTTATCCTCCTTTGAACAGTCAAAAAGAAGTATTTTTGTCCTGCCCCATTCCGATTACAATGATGTGCATCATATCGAAGAGACACAAATTCTATGAATTTAGATAGATAGATAGATAGATAGATAGATAGATAGATAGATAGATAGATAGATAGATGGATGGATGGATGGATGGATGGATGGATGGATGGATGGATGGATGGATACTACATACATATTTACACACATGCATATATACGTACATATATATATACAAATACATACATATGAATGTGAGTAGATATGTAAATGCGTGTATGTATGTGTGTGTATGTATGTGTGTGTATGTATGTAATATATATATATATATATATATATATATATATATATATATATATATATATATATATATATATATGTCTACTCTTTCTTTTTTTACTCGTTTCACTTGTTTCAGTCATTTGACTGCGGCCATGCTGGAGCACCGCCTTTTAGTCAAACAAATCGACCCCAGGGCTTATTCTTTGTAAGCCTAGTACTTATTTTATCGGTCCCACTTGCCGAACCGCTAAGTTACGGGACGTAAACATTCCAGCATCGGTTGTCAAACGATGTTGGGAGACAAGCACACACAAACAAACACACACACACACACACACACACACACACACACATATATATATATATATATATATATATATATATATATATATATATATACATATATACGACGGGTTTCTTTCAGTTTCCGTCTACTAAATCCACTCACAAGAGTCGGCCCGAGGCTATAGTAGAAGATACTTGTACAAGGTGCCACACAGTGGGACTGAACCCGGGACCATATGATTGGTAAGCAAGCTACTTACCACACAGCCACACCTGCGCCAATATATATATATATATATATATATATATATATATATATATATATATATATATATATATATATATATATATATATATATATATATATATATATATATATATATATATATATATATATATATATATATATATATATATATATATATATATATATATATATATATATATATATATATATATATATATATATATATATATATATATATATATATATATATATATATATATATATATATATATATATATATATATATATATATATATATATATATATATATATATATATATATATATATATATATATATATATATTGCAAAAAATAATAAGGTAGTCAGATATCTGGATGGTTGTACATTTACAGATTTTTATTAATATGTCACATATTTTATAAATATTAGCGCTTGCATCTATTCTTAAGCGCTAATATTTATAAAACATGTGACATATTAATAAAACTCTGTAAATGTACAACCATCCAGATATGTAAGTACCTTATTATTTTTCCAATATATAATCCCTGTACATCACCTCTAAACCTTCCAATATATATATATATATATATATATATATACATATACTTTTACGTGAAGTTATATCCATATATATACAGGAATCCCTCGCTTTACGGAATCCTTTCCTATATATCTGGCCGTAACACGAACTTAATTTCCTGTTGATTTTCATATCATGTAAGATTGCGTTTCTACGAATTTCTTCGAAAGAAAAAAGAAGAAGCACAAGAAAACACTAAACGAGAGAGAACAAGCAATACGATCACCTTTATATAGGAAAATGACAATTTCTAAATGTGTACAGTATAGTATAGAAACACACACATAAAAAAAAGCTTTCATGTGGAATAAGGTGGAGGATCGTAATATCGTAAAAGAAAGTTTTAACCACAAAAGATGTTGATCACAGTGCGGGAGGTGGTGGTGGAATGTTCGTTACGTGGGGGATTAGGGGCTATATTTATTACATTATAGTTCATGATCATGGACATCAGCTTAAGAGCTGAGTACCTTATCCGAAGTTGATTGTTGTTTATGACACATCATCTCTTTGTATAGCTCAGTATAGGACTTCGTTGTAAACTTTTCGTGTAATTTTTATGCTACATTCACGATTAGGATTATCACCAGCAAAAACCTGCAGACCTTCCCCTGTAAGTGCCACGCTTTAACAATAATTTTTGTTATCAGTTTAAGTGGTGTAAGTGGAGTTTCCGTTGTCTCATCTGTATTCTTAGCTTGTTCTTTTTTAAACACCAGCTCCTCGTTTAATGTCACAAGTACAATCTATCCATATATTTTCCCAAGCAGCTTTCAAATTTTGTTTCACTTCATCCCATGATCCAGCTGTATAATCCGCAGCATCTATTACGTTGAATTTCTGCCTTGGCTGGAGCAAAGAAGTTCTGTTCTTGAGGTTATATTGTGCCCTCACATTATCAGAAATATCATCTATCTTCGCTGGATGGCTCGGTGCATTGTCCAAAAGAAGTAATACTTTGCTGGAAATATTATGTCTGTCATTGTACCTTTCTACCGAGGGACATAAAACGTTTTTAAACCACTCTTTAAAAAGGCTCTTAGCCATCGATGCCTTATTTGACCGCTAAATCAGAGGTTGATTAAACTTTGTGTAACCCATGAAAGCCCTTGAATTTTCAGAGTGATATACGTGTAGGGTTTTTAATTTCATATCACACGTGGCATTTCCTCCCAGATGAAGTGTCAGACATTTTTGGAAGTCCTAGTGTTCATTTTACTTCTCGAAAAATAGAAGTTCTAGCAAGTAAACACCGCTAGAATAGTGCGGTCATCGACATAGTGTACTTGCTATGGTGTATGGTGTGTAGCCTCATTCAGTAATCATTTTCTTCAACTTCTTATGATAATTATTAGCAGTTTCTGTATCAGCACTCACAATGTCGCTACTTGAACCTTTCAAACCAGCCTTTACTAGTCAAGCAGAGATTTTCATAAGACGTTTCACCTTTTTTCGGCAAATAGTCATATAAACTTGTGACTCATTTTTCAATTACCCATTACGCCGATATTGACCTTCCATCCATACACACTCTAGAGTCACTCCATTTTAAGCGCTATATCAGATCTATGGAAAAATAATATCTGGGCACTTGATATAATTTTCTCTCTGTTATCAAGTATTTTTCCCACTGTAGACGTTGCAAGATTTAATGTTTTGGCAAATTTAGTTTTACTTCCGCATCATGAAACTTTAAAACATGAAGTGTAATCCCTTTACGGTTCCTTTTCGTACTACTTCTTTCCAGATATCTCAGACTGAAAGCAAATCCAACAGCAGCAGCGATAAATCCACAGCAAATATGTAGCAAAAAAGCTTGTAGCGGGAAAGATTTACTTTGTGAAAGCAGAAAATTCTTTTATTCCTATGGATGTAATGATGACAATGAGATGAAAAAGTGAATGACTCAGGAAGAGAAAATACTGTGATTACAGTTAGCTTGAAGGCTTACAAGATTTTATAAGCAATTCGCTACTTGTACTTCTGACTTAAGATATACACGCACACACACACATACACACGCATACTCACAAATATTCTCATACACACACAGACGCATACCCATTCACATACATGTGCTGGCGCACATGCTATCTGTTGTAGCTAGTTGGATTAAAAAATAATATTCAAATCGTTGTCACTATGTTGTGATCTTAACTGAAACGTAAGTCGCTTTTGGGAAGAGAAGAAAGCGTAGTTTTAGATTGCTAACGATTTAAAACTACGCAATACTAGTCTACGTAAGAGCGAAAGTACAAACCGTGTCCCGAAATTAATGGTGGTTCTTTACAATTGCCCTATCAAATTCAGTAACCTGAGGTAGCTGTAATGTATGTGTGTGTGTTCTGTGTACGTGTATGTACATACATATAGACAACTATGTATATATCCCTCGCCATATTGCGGTTCACCTATCACGGTTTATTATTTAAGCTTACGTCGATTCCTTCGTGGTGTTGCTTTGCATCTATAATAAAATATATATATATACAAATTATAAGAATAATTTTAAAGAAAATACAGTATAGTACTGTTTCTACTTCGCGGATTCTCACCTATTGTGGGGGGTTGGGTTGGAACGTAACATCTGCGATAGTAGAGGGATTACTGTATGCGTGTGTGTGTATGTGTATATATATATGTATATATATATATATATATATATATATATATATATATATATATATATATATATATATATATATATATATATATATATATATATATATATACACATAATAGTTAAACAGGACATCAAACATTAAGGCAAGGCAAATATCTCAAGTCATATACAATATTATTATAGGAAGAAATTCAAAATCTTACAGCTGTTTCTAGGATATCCCCGAGTACGGGATATTCCGTCATCAGAGACAAATAGAAGAGGAAAAGTATGGAAAATGAGAATGGTATATATCAATAAGATGACAACAAAGAGGAAGGGAGTAAAAGAATAAGGAGATGGAAAGAGAGAAGAAAAAAGAAGCATAAATGTTTATAGTTCAACTTTCCGAAGTTATAAAAACCAGAGTATGAGTCTT
Organism: Octopus bimaculoides; assembly: GCF_046866305.1. Classification (NCBI taxonomy): domain Eukaryota; kingdom Metazoa; phylum Mollusca; class Cephalopoda; order Octopoda; family Octopodidae; genus Octopus; species Octopus bimaculoides. The sequence continues at coordinate 67,050,225 of NC_142937.1, read as the reverse complement.
TAGGTGCAACCCTACGTAGATCAATGAGCGGTTTATTATTTAAGCTAATGTCGATTCCTTTGCGGAGTTGTTTTGCATGAATATACGAAGGATTGCACCTAAAAACTTACGCTCGTGGATCTACGCAGGATTGCACCCAAGGACTCATGCTCTGCTTTATTATAACTTCGGAAAATTGAACTATGAGCTTTTATGATTCTTTTTACTTCTCTCA